>NW_023601613.1:0-18389 GCF_014898055.3 Talpa occidentalis
GGAAAATGGGGGAGACCACTCAAAAAATAAAATCAAAAAACTAAAAGCTGAAATAAAAGAATAAAGAAAAAAAGCAAATAACAACAGAAAGGAAAATAAAAAACAAGGAAATAAAAGGAAAAAAGAAAAAGTAGAAAAAAGTAAAGCAAATACAAAAAAAAAAACCTCAAGGAAAATAATGGAGAAACCAAGAAGAAAATAAAGTAAACTAAAATAAATAGCCTAAACAAATCACTAATAAGTAAAACCTAAATAAACCAAAAGAACCCAATACCCCAAACAGGCTCTCACTCTCTCTCTCATCGTCCGAGTGCACAGGTCACTGTCCAAAGCTTCCCGGCGCCTGAGGACACAGGCGCAGTCCGGCGGACTGATGCAGGCGGTGCCGGTGCCGTCACAAGTGCTCTTTGTGCGTCAGAGCCACAGGCCAAGCCATTGGCAGAGGGACCTCGCAGCGGTTTCTCAGCCTTAACGAAAAAGCTGCCGCTTAACGACAACCCTTGGAATGCCCGAAGCCCTTTCATCTGTCCTGAGCTGGGGAGCTGTCCACAGCCTCTGCCGCGCCCTCGAGGGGCCCACGTGGCTAGCAGACCCCTCCTGCCCCGCCCGCTGCTCCCCTCAGCAATGGGTTTCAGTCAGTCTGCCTTTTCTGTTCCCGCTCTGGCTCTGGTGAATCCTCTCACCCTCCCGCGAATTTGGCCTTTACCACAGTTCTGTATAAATAAATAAATAAATCTTAAAAAAAAATTAAAAAAGGAACACAGTTACTAGTGTTGGCAGTGAACTAGTAAGTTTAAATTCTAAATTTTCAGAGGTAATTTCAGATTTCTTTTCAGCAGCTTTCTTTTTTTTTGGGGGCTTATAATTGCGTCATGGAGTCTAGTTTAGTAGAAAAATAACATTAAATAATAATACTATATACACAATAGTTCCTTTGAGAAGGAATATACTAACAAATCCATTAGGTCATAAATACCATGTGCTTAAAAACGAAACAAAAATATTAGAAATTCAGAATACTTCGTTTTTAGGTTGCTTTTAACACTTTTGCAAAATTGATTTAATAGTGATAAATTTCAGGAAGTATAGGTATCATTGTTTTAATTCTATATATATTACATATTCAATATGTGCACTTACAATACATTAATAAGTATCTGAGGAAGGAGATTTTGAGAAGAGAGGTTAATCATTTTTTCCAAGGTTACTTATATATGATATTTACTCAAAAGAAACAATGACTAATTTTGAGAAACTACACTGTATTTTGTAGAATTGATATGTTCTAGTGATCAAGATATAGAGAAATGTTGTGATAAAACTGACTTTTCAGTGGCAGGGAAAAATAAGCAATATAATAAGTTTTAAAATAATCCAACAGAGAAATAACAAATTGTTGTAGGAGCTGTAAAAAGGATCAAAACAAATCAATTGAATTTTCAATCCATTTAGGATAACATCAAAATATGAAACCCTTAAGGATTTTTTAAAAAAATGTATGTATCTGTAAAGCTATGAAAACATTATTCTTTAATGGAAGGATAAGACTTCTATAAATGACAATATGAACTCTATTTACAGACCAGGATGCATACAGCAAAGTTGGGAAAAGCACAATTGCAGAGGGGAAGACAGAGAGGCAAGAAATGACTGAATCACCCTGCAGTAAGAAAAAGGAGGTCAGTGTTTCATGTGGACAAAGAAGAAAGAATTGTGAGATAAGGTCACAGATATTCTCAGAAACTAGTCACTCAGACTTCATGCTAATTGTGAAAATGGAGAGAGGTGTTGGCGAGGTGTTGGAGTGAAGTGAATAGTTTGTTTTGAGAAAAATCTCTTTGCATTGGGGAAACTAGATTGTAGGAGAACAAGATGCAACAGGAAAACAACCGAGAAACTTGCAGTAGACAAAGAGAGAGGAGTGGGTCAGAGTGGTACGTTGCTAGGTTGTTAGCTAATAGGGCTGATTTGGATGGGTATAGAAAGTGAGGGAAAGACAGAAATTAAAGATGCTGCCAAACTTTCTATCCTGAGCAACTTGGTAGATGTATTGCTATTTGCTTTTTTTTTTTAAGTTTTATTTTTATTGCTGAATTCAGAGAACAAAGAGTAGAAGGTTTAGGTAGATAGAAGATTGGTGTAGTTGAAGAGGTTAGATTCCATCTTCTTTTATAAGAAATCACACCACTCTATCTAACAAAGATTTATTGATATATAATGTTGTGGGGAAGAATCAAGGTGTAGGCCCTGTTGCAGGGGTGAAAGAATTCACCAGAGACAGATGAGAACAGACCAGGTGAATTTATTGAAATACACTGCTAAAAGAAGCAGAGGGCGAAATAGGAGGGGTGTACTGTTCAGAGTCTGGGTCCCAAGTCTCTATATACTCTAGACACCATTGACTGGTTAGGGTGACTAGTCTTGGGTGTGTCCTGACTGATGATCTGAATCAGCATAGAGGGTCATCAGTTCTGGGCTTCACCAGCTTAAGGTCCATGTTTCCATGGCAGTCCATCCACTCCCTTTATCATTCCAGCCTCCCATATTTGCCTGCTGGGTAAGGAGTGAGGGCTTGGTTTTCAAATTCTTAATGATGCTTTGACAGGCCAAGGTGCAGGGGTGAAAAATTTCACCAGAGGCAGACTGGAGAACAGAAAAGGCACATTTGTTCAAATACACTGCTGAGAGAAGCAGCTAGGGAGACAGGAAAGATCTGCAAGTGAAGAAAGATTTGGGGCTCCCTTTTATAACTGGTTTTGTCAGTTTTGCTTTGGGGAGTTAGTTTTGGGCTGGTTATGCAGGGGTGTCTGATCTTGGGGGGTTGATCTTTGACACAGAATGTGTCCTGGCCTTGCCTACACATTCCTGGTCAAAGGGATCCATCTCACGGTTTGGGACCCAGAGCAGCCTTATCAATTCTCTCTGTGTTCAAGCCTCCCAAACCTTCCTGCTGTGCAATGGGTGGGGTTTAATTTTAACCTTATTTAACGCTATCCCACCAGATACCATTTGATTTCTGTTTTCCTGCCACAGTGGATACTTTCCTATATGCGATTTACATTCCCTCTTCCTGGTCTTCACCTGTCTGCATCTGTTAAATTCGGAAGTCTCTACTGACAGAAACAATTCAAAGCATGCACTTTATGACTTAACACTTATATCAATAAGTGTCACATAAATTACCAAAAAGAGAAGCCCAAATCCCCAAAGGCTAAACACGGAAGCAATACATTTTCTTAAGAGAGAATTTCTGACAATTAAATTGTAAGTTATGGTGAAATCTAAAGCAGCAAAAGGGTTGAATAGGGTTGCTTTATGTTTTATTGCTAATTCCCTGTCAAAGCCATGTGCTTAATTACCAAATATTAAAACATGTGCCCATCAAAGTGTTAGGGGGAAAGGAAGTGCTGAGCTAATTCCATACAGGCTTTGTGGACTCCATCCCCACTCCAGACCAAAGCCATCAGGACACTGGGAAAGACAAATCCCATCACCACCAAAAGAGGGTTGCTGGGACCTGAGGGTGGAGTTAAGCATCCAGGTTTGATATAAAACCAGACACATGGGTCTTGGGGGCCCCTTCTTGGCTTCACGGCTCTTGGCTCGCGGCCAGATCTCAGAGTACCATTGAGTTTCCAGGTCGGCGGAACGGGTAGGACGCATTTAAGACTTTATCTCCCTATTTTCTCCCTGAGTTATACATTCCTCATTTCCCCTTTCCTCAGAGTGCGCTCATCCCTCTTGTGGACCTGACTCAGTATGCTCCTGACTACACTGAGCGGGATGAGGAGAGAGCTCGTGCATGGGGATTCACTGAGTTTGACCCCAGCTCCACTTGGAGAGTAACCTCCCATGGGACGATACTCCTCCTGGAGGCCCTGGTATATCCGGTGCTAAAACATCTATGGGGAGAGATGCCTTATTAGAAACAGTGTGCCCATATTTGAAGGACCCATATTTACATAAAATAGCACACCTGGGGCTGTCAACTATGTGCCAGGAATAACCCCAAGACTAACTCCCACCCTAAAGCCATTGGGGTTCAATATCGGGGCAAGTGCCCTTTTGAGGACTGGCAGGTGGACTTCACACAAATACTTAGAAAAACAGGCAGTTACAAATACATACTGGATTTTGTGGACACGTTCTCCGGATGGGTGGAAGCTTTTCCTACAAAGAGGGAGAAAGCTTCCAAGGTGGCAAAAGAGCTGCAGAAGGAGATAATCCCTCGCTTTGGGTTGCCCAACTCCATCCAGAGTGATAATGGGCCAACATTCATCTCTGACTTTACTCATGCAGTAAGCAATGTGTTACAGATCAACTGGCAATTGCATGCATGGAGATCACAGTCTTCTGGAAAAAATGAACCACACCTTAAAGAAAACCTTGGCAAAACTGTGCCAAGAAACACACCTTCGTTGGGACCAAGTACTATACCTTGCCCTCCTCCAGATAAGAGTGGCACCTAGAAGTGGGCTACAATTAAACCCCTTTGAAACTGTGTTTGGAAGACCTTTCCAGGCCTCAGTTCGGAAAGGCGGTCCAGAATAGCACAAGATTGCCGCATCATACAATATGCGAAACATATCCAGGAGGTTCTGGCACAACTTTGCAACCTCGAGGATCTCTATGCCTCCTGATCAACCATTGTATCCCTTCAGACCTGGACAGCAGGTCTTACTCAAGACTTGGCAGAGTGGGGATGCCAAAAACCAGCTGTCAGAAAAATGCACTGGTCCACATGACGTTTTGCTGAGCATACATACTTCTTTGAAACTTGCAGGCATAAAACCCTGGGTACATCATTCCAGAGTTAAGCAAGCACCAGAAGGAACTGACCCAGAGACAGAGTCCCACTGGTCTTGTGAACCCATTGAGGACTTGAGATGTTTATTTAAGAAAAAGACAAAAACTTGAATGTTACTGACTTCTTTTCCAGTTATTGTTGCAGGATGTCCAAAGATTCACTTTTCTGGATTTTTTTTTTAAGATTTATTTCTTTATTTATACAAGCACTGGGTACAGTCAGAAGTGCGGGAGGGTGAGAGAATTCACCAGAGCCAGAGCGGGGAACAGAACAGGCAGACTGACGAAATACACTGCTGAGGGGAGCAGCGGGTGAGGCAGGAGAGGTCTGTCATGCCATGTGGGACCCTCTCCAGTGGCCGGGGATTGAACCGGCACTGCAGAGGCTGTGGGCAGCCCCATAGTCCAGCGCTCAACCACTGTGCCACCAGGGGAGGCCCGGATTCACTTTTCTGAAGAAACCCTAAGATGACTAACATGCTCAAACCAATCTTCTTCCTTTCAAAATTTAGGAGATGTGAAATAACATCTAGAATCATGCATATGCTGGCAGTATTTTTTTTTTTTTTTTTACACAGAAAGGCTTTCAATCTTGATTTTGGTATTTCCTTTTAACTTTTTTGCTTTTTTTTTAACTTCAAGGTTTATTTTCTGCTTGTTTTTGTTACTTTGGCCTATGAGTGAAACTGCAGTTGTATAAGATACCCCACGCGTGATAAATCGTTACTAAAGAGCTCTTTGTGTCTATATGTTGTATGTCTGTATGTCCTTTCCTTGTGTCCTTGTCTTGGCCTCTAGTGGTTGACAAATTGGTATGCATAGTGCCTATAGACAGTGAAAAAAAAAAAGTCTCCAGTTATGAGGAAAAGCTAAAGGTTATGGTTTGATTGTCAACATTGTGATACTGAACTAAGCTGGTGCCTTCATAGAGATTGAATATTGTTGTTTCTGCTGCTTTCTGATATTTATGGCAAAGCTTCCCAGAAATCTAAATTCAAGTACAAATTTGGTAGCCTGTCATTTGGCCGATGCAAGGAAATTTTGTGGAACCTCAGTAGAGCTCCTGAGACACTCCACATTTCTTCCCTTTCCTCCTGGGAAAGGTATTAGATGAATTTGTCCTATTTCATTTACCTAGTAGAGAAAACTAGAAGGGAAGCATTGTCACTTGGGAAAACGGGTAACACCTTGACCTGATTATGTATGTAAATTGTCAATGGTGATTGTCGCCTTGTAATATTGTACACTTCAATTGTTTATCGACAGAAATTGTTTCTGGAGAAAATAGGGGTAAAAGGCCTCAACAGATTCCTAGTGATGGAATTGTTGAGAGTAAAAATTTCCTACAAAGGACTGAATAGATCTGGAGACTCACCTGATTTTTACTAAGTTTTGACATAATACTGGTAATTTTTTTTTGCCTTTCGTTCTGAATCCACAAAACTTTTCTTGTTTTGACTGACCAGGACGTGCAGCGATGTTGAATTTTTTTTTTTCAGCAGAGCTAACTTGTGTTCACATTTTCTCTCCCCTTCATACCAACACAGCATAAAAATAGTGGTAGTAATTTTTTTTACTACTTATCTCAGAGACTGTTTTTGCATAACTTCCATAGGGATTTTGTCTGCTTAAACTAAAAAAATTGGACATGAGTTTCATTGTGTGGCTTTGAGTGGAGTTCTTCCAGGAAGTTGAAGCAGAGCTGAACCAAGAAGAGGAGAACCTGTTGCTTTGTTTGTAGGGTTCCAGAGACCTCCAAAGAAGGTGAGGAAGCTTGCCTCCATTGGCAGGACTGGACAACCTGGCAAATGAAAAAGTCCTGGTACCCTCAAGAAGAGGAAAGCCCAGGTGGAGTCTGATGAGACCAACTTTGTTCCTGAAGCCTACATGGACCAAATGTCAAGAGTTCACTCTGATCCTATATGGAGTATTCCAAAAGCCAGCTAAAATTGCTGTTTAGTTATTCTGCCCTATGATTTTATGCAAAAATAGGTAATATGGCTTACAAGTAGATTTAGTTTGCAAACTTTTGCTATGCCGTCAAAAGAATTTGGGCTCAAGGTTGAGAGAACATGGTTTTTACATAAGTTGAACCAATTTTAAGATTTTTTTTTTGTGATTTTGACATGTTTGCTGTCTTGTTTTGGCTAATGCCTCCAGATTTTTTTTTTTTGTTTTTTGTTTTGGCTTGCACTGATGAACTCTTTTTCCAGGAATGGAGGACTTTTGCTTTCCACAATGGACTATACCTGGAAAGACTGGTTTTCTTTCATACTGAAACCCTGAAAAATTTTCATCTGAGACTGTATCCCAGCATCCATATAACTGATCTTCATCACCATGGAAATGGTGGCAAAAAGTGAAAGGGGGGAATTGCTAGGGGGAAAAGATGTTCTGAGCTAATTCCATACAGGCTTTGTGGACTCCACCCCCACTCCAGTCAAAGCCATGAAGACACTGGGAACTACAAATCCCACCATCACCCAAGGGAGGGTTGCTGGGACCTGAGGGTGGAGTTAAGCAGCCAGGTTTGGTATAAAACCTTGGGGGGGGTGGGGGCCCTTGTCTTCATGGCTCTTGGCTCGCCGCCAGGTCTCAGAGTGCCATTGGGATTCCAGGTCAGCGGAAATGGGTAGGACGCATTTAAGACTTTATCTCCCTCTTTTCTCCCGAGTTGTACATTTCCTCATTTCCCCTTCCCTTGTAAATAAACCTTTTATTAACCTTTGTGTGTGCCTGCAGTGGAGTATTAATAAGTCCCTTTTAAGCGCACGGGTGAGGACCCAGTCAGGCAACCCGTTTTATATCGGGGCTGCCCTGTAACACTTTCACTTCTCAGATTACAGGCCATTGATCTGAGAAAATGGGGGGCATCGCACCCTGAAGGGCCTGTTTCCCCATCTCATCTCCAGCTGGCCTCGTTATAATCAGTCACACACAGACAGTCACAGCAAACAGCCATCAGAACAGCCCGTCACAGCTGGTGCTCCTGGTATCCATTACGTTCAGCCTCCAGTACTGGTTATCAGCCCCCGGCCTCACCCAGACACTACACTGCCACAGTCAGTTTGCATGAATTCATCAGGAACAGAAATTATTATGCAGACTTTTTAATCTTGCTTTGTCAGACCTTCATACAGGAACCCTCAGACTGAGAGCTCCTAACAGCCAGGAGTCAGGGCTCAGGACCACGCCAAGTTCTCACCACCAGAATTGGCCTGCGGTACCTGTATCATTGGGAAAATTCCTCTTGAGGCTCCCATGACATTTGGGGTTTCTGGACCTGCCAAGGGGTTGCCTTCTTTACCCTCATGACAGACCCTTGTACCCCTTAAAGAGGTGCCAGTTTACTGTTGTCTTGCAGCCTCTGAGATCAGTCTGGTTTCTGGAAACACAACATTCCAGACAAAGCCTTGGTAAAATATCCATATTTCCAATTGTCTATTAAAGAGAAGGGGAAAAAGAACTTTACTGGATTTATGCAAACTTTTTTTTAACAATTTATTTATGCATAGAAGAGCTGGGGTATAGGCCAGAGGTGGTGGGGAGGCTGGTGAGAGGATTCACCAGAGACAGAGTGGGAAACATAACAGGCAGATCTACTGAAATACACTGCTGAGGGGAGCAGCGGGCAAGTAGGGAGAGGTCTGCTGCACCATGTGGGCAGCTCCCTGGCAGGGGATCCATCTCAGGCCATCACGGTGTCTCTTCCAGGTGTTTCCTTCCACGTCTCTAAGTTCTTGGTTCAAGTCCAAAGCCAAGAAGCAAGGGGCCTTCTCCACACGTCTCTCTCCTGTGCGTCTCCGGGTGCTCTCTGCACTGATAATCCTTCATGTTCTGAGCAAACAGCCCACCAGAACAGCCCATCACAGCTGACACTCCTGGTGTCCGTCCTGTTCAGCCCCAGAACTTGCCGTCAGCCTCCTGGGTATCCTGCCCCTGGTACATCAGAGGGCGTCAGTGTCCGGCACTCTTTGGGTCATCAGCAGGGCAGGATCTCAGTTTAAAACAAGAGCTTTAGTTCAAAGAAAACAGATAATGAGTCATGTAGCATGTGCGTGCAGCCTGTGTGTTTGCAGGTTCCTGTACTAGGTATGGGCCCTTCCTCCCTGGCACCCTCTCAAAAGGACAGAGCTGAGGTAGAGGACAGGGCACTATCTGTGGTTCTCACCCATGTGCTCAATTGCAACCACTCAGGCTCAGGGAACAGCAATGAGGTTTCTTTAACAAACAGGAGAGCAGGGAAATAAAGAGTTTCTAAGGGCTCAGTGGCAGCTGTTCACCCCAGATAGTGTCCGCAGTGTCCAATAGTCCCAAATTAAGGCTGCCGTGCAAGGTGGTACAGTCCCGTCAGGGAGGGCTTGGAGGTGGGGCACAGCCGCAAGCACTGGGCCAGGATCCAACTCACAGTGGCATCGGGAGGTGCTCGCAGGGGGTGCTCCCCTCTGAGGTGACACCCCAAAAGGCACAGCCACAGTCTGAATGCCAGGCTGGACTGGAAGGAGGCAACAGCAGTGGGAGGTGGTGCCACACAGACAACAGCATGACAGGTCGGTCTCAAAGGGGAACTTGCTGCTGTAGCCCCAGTGGGCTGCATGCCCTGGGGTGGTGTGGGGTGGACAGAGAGCCCCTACTGCCAGATTGGCTGCGGCCTTTGTCCATGACACTAACGGGGGCTGGTGGTGAAGTGCCCACCTACTGTCACCCTCTGCCATTCCCTCTGCTGGTTGCAGTGGACACAGCTGTCAGGGTGGCCTGGGCCCTGTTCTCAAGCTGCGGCCTCCTGGAGCCTGCCAGGGCAGGTGGGGTCCATTCAAATCCAGCTGAAACCCCCACAGCTATCATCCCTAGCCCACGAGGTGGCCTCAGCGAAGCTGTCCTATGGCACCCACTGCAGGGCGGCCTTGGTCCTGCCCAGAAACAGCTCCTGTGGGGGCAGGGGAGGGGAAGCCTAAGCCCTAGGGGCTCCTGTGCTTAACCCTGGCTTGCTCTGGGGGAGGGGCTGTCTGAAGGCTGCCTGCCACTGGCAGGAAACCCCCCTCTGCCACCACCTCTAGAGCTGTGCCCACCATCTCCCACCCACACACATAGGGTACCAGGGCAGGAAACCCCCACTGCTGCTGCCAGCCCTTTCAGCCTCCTGCTCCCACTGGCCTCTGGCTATGCCCACTGGGGCAGCCCCACGAACAAAGCCCGCATGTCCCACCACTCAGGGGGCAGGACAGAGCTGGGTAAGCCACAGGGGTCTGGAGTCAGTGTCACACACTATACTATTATATACAAACATACACACATTCACACATATCTATTAATGCCTTTAGTAAATTTTACTTGAAAAAATTGCATCATAAATTTGTATCAAATGAGTGAGAAATCCATCTAGGGATAGTAGCAGGCCCTCCGCATCTCTCCTTCACATGCTTCACAGTCTGAAATGTTGGTGGCATCCCCACCCCTTTCTTACAACCCAGATGTTACATTAGGATATGCTGTAAAGTCCACCTCTAAATATATCCAGATCAAACGACTTCCTGTTATTTTCCTGATCACACCCCATAAAGCTACCAAATTTTCCATCCTAGAATCTGTGCTAATTTCCTACATGTATCTTCCACCTCTCACCTTCACCTCTTGATTCTGCACAGCAGCCAGACGGAGGCTTCTAAAGAGAAGTTGCACCATGTCTCTCTGTCCAGAAAGGTCTGTTAATCCCACATCTTACTCAGAGAAAAGGTATGAATTCCAAACCAATCTTCAGTGACAAGCCCAAATATTGGCAATTATTTCCTTTTATAGAAAAGTGTAGGTTTTTCACCTTGAAACATAGCAAAAGCCCAGTGTATCAGTTTAGTGAAAATCCAGCAGCCAAATATACTACGTGGCCGTCAAGTTTCCCTTTGAAAATACATTTAGATTCACATAATTTTAAGCTTATTACATAAAGGTTTTAAATTAAAACCATCAAAATCTTTAGCTATATAATCCCACATCTGGACTGAATCATGGTCGTATGGATATTTTTTAAAATTCCAGTTTATTTATTGATCAGTAACATGTAACATTTGACAATGATCAGAGAAGAAGCTTCCTGTGTGTAGGGAGATGACAGTGTCATCACACCTGCTAGGAAGTGGGTCACTTGCATAGTCACTACTGGATTCTATCAGACCTGCTGTCATGCTGAGGCTTCCCCGTGAGCAAAGTATGACAAGTGGTCACTGCCGGGCCAGCAGGAAGACGGAGCTCACTCCTGACACCAGGCACCACCTGAATCATGTGTTTGTGTTTCCTTGTTATGGCGCTGAGCCTTGGTGTTATTAAACACAACGAGATTTTCTTAATGAACGTGGTGGGTTAACAGAAAAGGACATAACCTGGTCCCCTTAATCATTTACTTTCTCTCCACCTTTTTAAAAATTAGTGTTGAGACAATATGAGTTACAGATTCACTGGCTGGAAAGACACAGTCACCTCTTAGGTCACCCCTGGTGTTTATGCAGGAGGTTGGTTTCTCTTGGTCTCTCAGCATGACCATCTCTCAGCAGGGCCCTCAATGCGGAGTTTCAAACGGCTGGATGTAGATTATTTTCTCTCATTAAAAATATTTAATAGGGCCTCCCCGGTGGCACAGCGGTTGAGCGCTGGGCTGCGAAGGTGCCTGCAGCCTCTGCAGTGCCAGTTTGATCCCTGGCTGCCGGGTGAGGGTCCCACAAGGCGCACAGACCTCTCCTGCTGTACCCGCTGCTCCCCTCAGCAGTGTACTTCATCAGTCTGCCTGTTCTGCTCCTTGCTCTGGCTCTGGTGGACTCTCTTACCCTCCCGTGCTTCTGACTGTACCCAGTGCTTGTATAAATCAATAAGTAAATCTTTAAAAAAAAAAACAAAAAACGCTGGTGTTACACTTTCCAGTCCCGAAACAGTAATGACATACATGTGAGTCAGGGAGAAGATCATGGGCTCTCTGAGGGGCCATTTCCTGCTCGGTTTAGCTCTCACTGGACGTGGTGGTCAGCAGTGGAGTCTGACCACCGGTGGACATGCATCTGGCTCTGTCATCAGGGCTGCTGTCGTCTCATAGGTCCTAATGTCCGACAAGGATGCACCCCGTCTCATGTCATTGGTGCAAAAAGATTTAAGTCATTCAAGACTTTTACGTCTCTGACTAGAATTCATCCCACGTTGTTTTGTTGTTTCAGTACAATGTGACCCGTTGGGTCCTCTAATAATTATAACCATTTCATGTCACAGCTTCCCCTGACCCACCCACCAGCACCTACTGTCGCTCCCCACGTTCCATCGAGCAGAGAGCTCGAGCACAACATTCGAGGGTCAAACCGTAAAGAGAGAGCAGGAATGTCACATAGCACAGGATTAACACCTCCCTCACTTACGTGTGGGCGATACTGACAGAACCTGCACACGGGGGGCCCTGGTCCCTGTGACTGGCAGGGACAGCCACACACACAGACTGTCTGGCTCAGCCACTGAGCAGTCTCCTCCCTGCACAGATGTGCATGAGTCTGAGGGGGACAGAGGGGCCAGGGAAGGACCCGGGGGTGGACGAGCCCATCCTGCAGGAGGGACGTGTGGGTGTGACCCAGGAGGAGACTCTGCAAGAAAAAGTTGTTAAGGCATCAGAGATGGGAGGAAGGTTGTTTGAATGGCAAAATAACAAAGTGAATTACTTAGTGTCCAGGGGTCCAGCAATCTCAGCTCAGGGAGTGTGGAATTGTAGGGACTCCAGTGCCCAGAGAAGCGTGACAGGGATCTGGACAGTAAGACAAGTCATTTCAGGAGAGGCTGTGTGCTGCAAATGAGGAAGACACAGCTACATAAATCTCTCTTGAAATTTTGGATGTTAGAGTTTCTCTAAATTGAAGCTTTGAGGATACTCAGTAAATGAAAGATTTGGGGGGAGAGACCGAGGGTTCTGTGATAGCTCACGGTCCCTAAGGCTTGTTGACAGTTTAGCTTCTTGGACATTGTGCTGACCTCGGCTGTTTGAAGATGGGAGAGGATATGGGGACAGGAAGATCGGGGCACAATGTTGCAGTGGTGGTCGCCCCGTCATTTTATTGAAAGAACTGGGAAGGCTATGCTAAGGTTCTGATGGGGTGGGTTGAAACTTCATAGCCTTCAGTGCCTTTCTCAGACTACACTGGACAAGCAACAGTGCATAGCTCAGCAGAGCACCGCTCAGGTGATGAAAGGTGCTGAGGCTCAAGGGAAGGAAGGAATGATGAGTGGTGAATGGATGGTGAGGTTATCACATAGACACGCATACTTAGGTCCAACATGGGGAGACTGGAAGGTGGCATTTTATTCCTCTTTGTTTACACAGATTATGGCTCCAGTGGTGCCGAATCTCACAGCTGTGACAGAATTCGTCCTCTTGGGGTTCCCCACCCAGGGGACCATGGGCTTCTTGCACCCACTCCTCTTCTCCCTGGTCTACCTGTGTACCCTGCTGGGGAACAGGCTCATGGTCCTCATCAGCACCCTGGACCGGCACCTCCACACCCCCATGTGCTTCTTCCTGAGGAGTCTGTCCTTCACGGACCTCTGCCTCATCACGGCCACGGTCCCCAAGTCCATTGCCAACTCTCTGAGGCACAGCAGCTCCATCTCCTTCCTGGGCTGTGTCCTCCAGGTCTTCATGCTGGTTATTTCAGCAACTGTGGAGCTTCACCTGCTCACAGTGATGAGCCTTGACCGCTATGCTGCCATCTGCCACCCCCTGCACTATGACATCATCATGAGCAGGGACAGGTGTGTGCAGTTGACAGCTGTGTCCTGGCTGGGTGGGGGTCTCTATGCTGTGATGCACACAGCTGGAACCTTCTCCTTGTCCTACTGTGGGTCCAACGTGGTCCACCAGTTCTTCTGTGACATCCCCCAGTTATTGGCTTTTTCCTGTTCAGGAGATTTAATTAACAAACTTGTCCCCATTCTCATTAGTGTGATATTGGATATGGGTTGTTTTATTTTCATCATCATTTCCTATGTCCACATCTTCTCTGCTGTCAGGAAGATCCCATCCACAGAAGGGAAGGCCAAAGTCTACTCCACCTGCTTCCCCACCTGCTGGTTGTGGTGCTATTTGTCTCCACTGGACTCTTTGCTTATCTGAAGCCGACCTCAGGGACCCCGTCCATGTCTGACCTGGTCATTTCTATGTTCTACACGATGGTGCCCCCCACCTTTAATCCTGCCATATACAGTCTGAGGAACCAAGCCTTGAAGACAGCTGTGGGGACTCTGATGAAGAGGAGACTCACCTATATGTAATAGAGATGTTGACTTCATGAGTCCATTATGAGACACATATTTTAAGTTTTCACATTATATGCCTCTTCATATTTTTTTTAGATTTTTTTCTTTATACAAGAGCTGGGGTACAGGCCAGAGGCATGGGACCATGAGAGAGTTTACTGGAGACAGAACTGGGGCAGAACAGACAGACAGACAGACCGACGACACTGCTGAGGGGAGCAGTGGGGAGACTGGAGAGGTCTGCCGCGCCATGTGGGACTCTCCCTGGCTGGCCAGGAATGGAACCCACACGGCAGAGGCTGTGGACAGCTTCAGAGTGCTGCGCTCAACCCACTCTGCTACCTGGGAGGCACACGCCCCTTTATATTCTTATAATTATATGTAATTCCATTGAATAATTTAAAATATATGCTCGTTTTTAAAATATGTAGTAAGATAACTTCATATGGTCTTGGTTTCAGTCGTTGCTTTAGTTGTTCCTGTTGTTAACTCTTTGGTGCTCTTCGACAGTCTGTGGCGGGAGGGCACTGAGCTTCAGCCTTGTCTGCTGTTCTCCATTCTGTGCTCAGCCGAGAGAGGCGACAGTGGGGTGTCCTCTCAGGCGTCAGCAGAAGTTCCCTCACCGGCAGCCTCCCGGCCTCTGAGGCACTTCCCCTCTGATGTTGCGACCCCCGCGGTCACGGTGGGACCCGGGCCCGGGAGGCCAGAGGCCCTGCACGTGGTGAGTGGCGCCCTCCCAGCATGAGAGGGGCTGAGGGTCAAGCTGGCATCTGCGCGGTCACGGCCTCTGTGGACAAGGACCACCCGCGAGGGCAGCCGCCCTGGAGCTCCCGGGCGGGGCCGCGGGCATTGCGGGGGAACAGGCTCGGGGGCGAGGGGCTGGACGGGGCACCTGGGCGGGGCGCCCGGAGCTCAAGGGGCGCCTCTGCGAGCGGGGGAGCTCATCCCTGGGCGTCCCCCTCCTTCCCGGCGGCCAGGGGCTCCCGCCGCGGCCAGCACGCGCTCCGAGCCGCCGGCCTCAGCTCCGGCTCCCGCGGCCACCGCCCCGGCCTCCTCGCCCGTCCAGCACGTGGTCATGTCCTCTCCCCGCTGAGTCTCCGTTTTTAGGGGCTCGCGGCTGCGGGACATGTCCTGGCAGGCGCCTGCGACCAGCGGGGTCCCCCAGGGCTGTCCACAGGAGCAGCGCGCAGGCCCCAACTGTCCGCGGGCAGCGGCTGGACACGCCCCGCGCTCTGTCCGCGTCAAGGCGGGGTCTGGGCCGCTCCTTGAGGCCCCGTGAGGCTCGCGGGCCCTGCGCCTGGTGGACACTGTGGCTGGAGCCCTGGGGCGCAGAGGTCGCTCAGGTGCGCTCAGACACACAGGCCCCCCCCCCACCCCGACAGGAGGCCCTGCGGGCGCACACAGCACAGCCCCGGGGGAGAGTGTCCCTAGGAGGATGAAGCCCGGCGTGGGCCCCTGAGGGCGTGGGGCTCGCGGGTGCTCCCCCCGCCCAAAAAGCCACCCCTGGACCTTTGTTGCCTCTCCCTGGGCAGCGTCACCCCAGCGCGCCCCTTTTATTCATGCTATGGGGAAGCGCAGCCTGGACCCGACTCCAGGTGCAGGAATATAAACCCCCGTCTAAGTGACCAAAATATCATTTAAGTATATTTAAGTATATTAAGTATATTTAGGCAATATGTCTGTTTTTAGCATGATAAATCTCTTGATGCAATAACATTTCTGGACTCTCAGGGACTTAAGAGAATTATTACATCTCAAGAAAAAGTACTGTATTGAACATAAATACAGTTTCTTTGTTGATTTTAAGAAAATAGCTAAAACTCATTAAATAAAAGAAGTATTATCCATCAGCAAAATGAAACTGTAACTGATCAAATAGGGGAAGGTATTTGCAAATTATATATTTCATAAGACATAATTTCCAAAAATATTAACAACTCATACACCCAGTAGCAAAGCCTCAACAATCAGACTAAAAAACAGGCAGAAGATCTGAACAGACATGGCCAACAGGCCCTTGAGGAAGTGCTTGACTCACTCATCCCCAGGGAACACAGTCAAATCATAAGGCCACCGCAGGTCATCTGGGAGTCAAGGGATGTGGGGAGAAGGGAGCGCCTGGACACTGCTGGTGAGGGTACAGATCAGTGCCCTCATGTGGAAAGCTGTGGAAGTTTCTTTTAAAAATTAAGAACATAAATGTTATATGACCCAGTAATTCCACTCTACAGATATACACATATTGGACAATAAAGAGACACAACCCCCCGTGTCAGTACAACAAATAAATGAAATAGATAGTAGAAAAAAAAATCCACAAAAAATGAGAGCTTTTCTTTGAAAGATAAGATAAGTAAGCCCTTAGTGAGACCAGGGGGAAAAAGACAGGAGCTTAATAAAATAAAAAATGAAAGGGGGATTGCAACTGTTACCACAGAAATAAAAAAAGAGAATAATGGCTGATTGTGAACAATTACGTATCTTGTAACCTGGCAGGAATGCCTGAGTCCCCGAAGCATGCTTTGTGCCAACATTGAATAATGGAAAAATGGACCAGACAAGCCAATTAAGAGAACATGAGATTGAAGCACTAATTAGAAAGTTCCCCAAGAGGAATGAAAACCAAGTGCAATTAAGGGAAACAGTTCTCGAAATGACAGAGGTGGCAGCGGAAAGCAGCCTTGGAGACACCGGACTTTGCAAAGTGGCGGCAGGTGTGGGTTATCCCCAATAGAGGTCTTCATTGAAAAGAGACTCTATCTTGAAGACCTTGGTTGCATCTCAAGATCTTTTACAAAATTCAAATGAGCAGCTTTATATTAAATTGGTGTAATAATGGGTGGAGGTCCTTTCTGGAAAAAACTGACTCCTTTAAAAATGAGTATTCGAGACCTTTTAAAACCTCTGCATCCCTTCCCAAGGAAGCTCAGCTGCGTACCAGCTCTGCCCATGACGCAGACTCCCCCGCCAACGTCCCACCTCCAGTTATGAACTGAGAGACTAGGGTTGCACAGGGAGTGTGTGAAGCTTCTGATTTGAAAGTAAAGGGAAATGTAACTTGATATTAACTGATAGAAGAAACCCAGTGGAAACAATGTGTTGCAGTGAACAGAAGAAAAAGGCTTAGAAAAGTGTATTCACATTCCTTGTCACTTCAAAATGGGCAATTTAGCTTTTCGCTGCTGAGTTGTCAAAATCCTTCTACACTTATATATTAATCATTTATCAAATATATGGTTTGCAACCTTTTCTCCCACTCCCTGGGAGCCTTCACATTCTGCTGATGCTGCTCCCTTTGCCATGCAGAAACTTTGTACTTTCATGTAGCCCGGAGTGTTTATTTTGTTCTTGCAGATTGTGCTTTTGGTAGCACTTTCCAGAGATCATTCCCAACACCAATGTAAAGATTGCTTTCCCGTGTTTCCTCTAGGATTGTTACAATTCCACCTCTTATGTTTAGTGTTTAATTCATTTGAGATGACTTTTATGTACAGTTTGAGATTAGAGTCCAATATATTCTATTGATTGTGGATGTTGCATTGTGCAACACCACACTGATAAAGAAGGGGAGTCGTGGAGCATACTGCACAAGGCAGGATGCTGTTGAGAGCAAGATCCTGGCCGTTTTTATTGATAGAATAATCTTAGAGCATCAGCTATGTGTTAGGAGGACAAGGAGAAAAGGGTGGGTGAAACTCAGGAATGTTATCTAGAGTTTGGGGGGACACAAGTCTGCTGAACATGTTATCAGCTTGATAAGCAGGTGTTGTAATTGAGATTAGACCCCAGACCTGCGGCCACGGTCCTAATCGTATCAACAAGGCATTCCACTGATCAGCTTCTGGGGTCCCTTGTTATGCATTAGTCTGCGGGTCCCTGGGCATTCCTGGTCATACCTCATGATGTATTAGTTGGGAGTAAGTTTATGCATCTGTCCTCAGCCCCCTGGGTGTTCCTGTCATACCTCTTGATGCACACACTTCCCAGAGTGATCAAGCTTTCTGCTCTTGATTGATATGAAAGGCACCTTGTAAGTTTTGGCTCCTATGACTGTGACTGGACAGTTCTGACCTTTGTATAGGAATGCAGAACTGCAGGTAACCATAATGGTTGCTGAGCAGGCCGCTTAAGTCTAGCAGACCCTCATGTCCCCCTTTTTTATTTTATTTAAAGAGAGGAAAGACAAGCATAGGGGGAGTAGGATGGACTTCCAGGTGGACGATAGGCCAAGCAAAGCGTCCTCATTGCTTGTTCTTGTCTTCTGATTTGTATCCGGCGATAGCAGGAGCATCCTATTAAAAAGAGGATAA
>NW_023601614.1:0-18385 GCF_014898055.3 Talpa occidentalis
TTTTGCCTGCTGCTACCCTCAGCAGTGTATTTCAGTAGGTTTGCCTGTTCTGTTCCCACTCTGTCTCTGGTAAATCCTCTCAACCCCCCATCCCCTACCCTGCACCTCTGGCCTGCACCCCAGTTCTTTTACCCTCCCCCAAAAAACCAACAACAACCAGCCACTTTTGCTTTAGACTTCAATCTACAAGGTTTTCCAGATGTACTTCGTGTTCCAACACATCCAAAGTTTTAGAGGGATTCAAAACATGATGACCAAACCCAAGGCAGAGATGTGGTCACTGTTTCTCTGCTAGTGATGATTTCAGGACCCTCCTTAGGAGTAGGCAATGTCTTTTGCTGGTAATGACCTCCCTAGACCCTGACATTGTCTCTGCAACTGAGAGAATGAGGTAATCTTTGGAAGATCCTGGACATTCAGTGCCTGGTTTGTTGTCCTCCATGTCCCCACTTTCCTGCTTCTAGAGCTCTGGTTCTTACAACCTCATGTGGTCTGGGAAATCCCTGGAAAATTGTCAGCAGAACAAAGCTTATTGTTTGTCTGTCTGTGTTCTGTCAGTCTCTAGACCAAATCAATGAGGAGGCAATTCCCTTTTCAGGAATTAACGAGGAAAATGGAGATTTATTTACCCAGGGCGAGAATAAAGTGGGCAATTTATCATCCAGCCGGAGGCTCAGGTTTGTGAGTGCCAGTTATTATTTCATGGCCCTAAAAGAAGCAGGTCAAGCAAACTCTGTGCCCCAAGTAACCCTGAAACCAGGTGGGTTCCAGCTCTTTAGGCTCTTTTCCCAAAATTTGTATGCAGCTTCCTGGAGCTGGCTGAAAGGAGTGAGACAGTTGGAATTTGGCCTGGGTTTTGTAAATCTTTAGCTCACAGGGACCTAATTCAATGGTTCTTTACAAAATCAGAAAGATAATGAATGTTCCTTTAATTTACCTTGGGGTATGCAACCTTTGATTTCTTCTTTTCCCTGCAGAAGGCCTTCATTTTTTCTCACCATCTACGGCACCTCTATAGTTGAGCTGTAGAAAGTGCCATGCCTTCAAAAATGTCTTATTGTTCAGTCTCTCATAGTTGTCTTTCAACATGCTGATTTTCTCTGGCTACACTTTTTGGAAACTGGCAGCCTTAGGGAGGATTTTGTGACCAGTTTATGATTTTGCTGTGAGCTTGCCAGTCCTCTTCTGATTCCGGTGGAGTCAGTCCTGTTGGGTCTTGATACTTATTCTCTTTTGTTTACTCCACAGGGGATTTCATCACAGTGCCTCAGGGAATGGACTGCATACAATTTTCTGTATATACAGTGGAACTCAATCTCAAAGTCTATTCCAAGTGTTGGGCAATCCCTCTTCAAGCTCCTTCCAGAATGGTAATTTATTCTATTTTTATCTGCTTTCAGTGGCAGGTTTGCCACACTTGCATATAAAAGAAATCTGTGTGGATTTTTCTAGCTCCGAGTTGAGAATGATGTGGTTTGAGGGTTAGAGCATAACTTTCTTGGGGAAATTTTAAGGACATCCTTTTATTCGTTTTATCCTACAGAATCTAGTGTTGCGACCAATTGGAGAAGAACCACTGAAATTTAATGGTTGGATTCAAACATTTCAGATTTGCTGGAGTGAGAACTAAAGGCAGGCACTTGGATTAGACCCATTCTATCCATCCATGTCTTCATAAGATCTGGTATCTTTTCCATTTGAGCTTTTCCAATGCGATAAAGGACAATTTTTCCCATCAGCAGATGTGAGCACTTACAGATGGGGATTTTTCCTATTATTCAGGGAGGTCTTTTATCATTCATTAACATCAAGTATACTTTGGGAAGTCCCAGTTAGTTTTCTGGGCCTGAAAAATCAAGTCTGAGTTCATTCCAAACCCCAGTGGATCCTGAGGCAAGGTCGCTTCAACCCTCTTGAAATTCTTTCCAAGACCATCAAGAAAGAATGCCCTCAGGTGAGTCCAGTGACATTTCATGAGCACACTGTGGTCATTAAGATTGGTATCACTGAGTTGGCTTACAGTCCTATTTTTCTATTTCTATTCTTATTCCTTTAGGAGAGATTCAAGTTTTCTTATCTGGTTTTGGAAACAATGATGAACTCAGGCTACCTTGCTATTGTAGTTACAAAATACAATGCATGACAGTGAATTCACAGGGTGAAAATTCTAAAGCATGTCAACAATTCAATGCACTGTATTTATTCTGCTCTGATTCTGTGATGGTTCCCTAGTTCATATGATAAAAGCTTCAGTCCTCACAGGGGCTTCATAGCTCAATGTCCCTGACCCTCCTGTACCCTCTGACTCATCTCCTGTGACTCTCTCCTTGCACACTCCTGGCCTTATCTTGAACATGCTGGTGATATTCCTGCATTTGAGCCTGAGCTTTAGAAGTTCCCTCTACTCTCAGATATCCACAAGGCTTGCACCTGATCTCCTCAAGGATTTGATAACATCTCACTTTCTCAAGGAGGCCCTCCCTCACTATCCTACTTAATACTGCAACCATTTGCCTAACTCTCCCCAGAGAACTTGAACTACTTCGATTTATGTATTTTTTTTCCAAAGCACTTAGAAATCTACTAGCTTAGTTATTTTTATGTTTCTGTCTCTCCCACTAGAATATAAGCTCCACAAGGGCAACATTTTTTGCTTATTTGCTTTGTTCACGAAAAATTCCACATGTTAGAATAGCACCCTAGGACTCTCTACCTAAAAGGTTCTCATCGTATATACATATTGTTCTTAGTGCTGTACCCAACATTGGAACTAGGTAGTCTTAACTTGGATTTTGCATTTCTCCATTCAATACTTTCAGTGGCTTTCCATCTCCCCATGAAAAGCCAAAGCCTTGCCTTGACATACATGGTAGTTTGAACTTTGTTTGCCAACTTAACTGGAATCACATTTCTCAGAATCCCTTTCCTGAGTGTTTCTGGATAAGATATGGGAGGCAGAAATGCAACAGGAACCAATATTCTTTGAAGGTCTTTGCAGTCAAGTATGGTGAAGGACAAACACAGGTTGTTCTAGCTCTTTCTCATTCTCCTCTTTTCCATGTGTACTTCTGTCTGTGATGCTTTCTGTTTCATGCACTGATGATGGTTATGCACAGGCAACAGCTTTCTGAAGCTCTGCTAGCTCCATTAAAGTCCCATCCTAGTACCTGGAGTGGCCCCTATATCCCCCTTGAAAGTTTTGATTTATTCACCTACAGCAGGGTTGATTCCTGACTCTTCTGACACTCAATATTTTCAGACTGTTTCTTCCCCAGCAACTCCCACAATTGTGTAAAGTCTAATTCCCATAACAAAACCCCTACTTTAAATTACTCAGATTGCTTCTCCTTTTTTTTTTTTTTAAGATTTATTTATTCATTTACACAAACCGGGGTACAGGCCAGATGCGCAGAGTGTGAGAGGATTCACCAGAGCCAGAGTGGGTTGCAGAACAGGCAGTCTGACAAAGTACACTGCTGGGGAGCAGCAGGAGGCAGGAGAGGTCCGTGCTCCATGTGGATCCTCACGGGTGGCTGGGATCAAACCAGCGCTGCAAAGGGCAGCTTCATTGTGAGGCGCTCAACCGCCTGTGCCGCCAGGGGAGGCCCTGCTTCTGCTTTTTTGATGAAACCTTGACTAATGAAATATAAAAGCCTTGTTTCTTTGAAATCATATCTCCATGTTCCCATTGGCTTACTTCATTCCTTCCTTTTGGCTCCCGCGTATGTCAAGTATGCTCCTACCTAAGTGGTACCATATCTCTACCTAGAATGTTCTTTCTGCATAAGTCCCAGGACTCACTTCCTTTATTCCTGCAGTTCATGTTTACACTCCCTCTAGAGGGGCCATTCCTGATAGAAAATAGTAGCTCTTCCGGTGAGTCCCATGTTTCACTTTCTCTAGGATCCTCCCCTTACTTTGTGTCATGTTCCTTTATAACAAACACTTAACCGCTATTGGCATGTTATTTATTTGTATATGCCTTCCTAGAAGGGGTTCTTATGTAGGGTCAACCTGGGAATCCAGGATGTCCTCAGATAGGAATATATCAGTATACTTATTTTCAGTTCCCTCTAACTGAAATTTAATATTAATTTCTTCTTCAGTTATGAGTATGGTTAGCAAACAAATGACTTAGCATGCCTGTGACTTCGACAAGTTTTTCACAAGAAATCATGGCCATGCTTCTATCACTTAGAGTTGGTGACTATCTTGAAATATCATTTATGCTCATGACTGAAATTAACATTGTCATTAGAACTGGAGCTATATGGCATTGGATTGAGACCTTCTTGTCTAGAGAGGCTCTCAAGACATAGTTTGGCCAGATTAGGTTATCAAGGCTTGTAAAATTTGTTGATCCTTTTGTAACAAGGATAGTTAAGCTGGGCCTCCCCTGGTGGCGCAGGCAGTTGAGTGTAGCACTGTGAAGCTGTCTGCAGCCTCTGCAGCGCCAGTTCGATCCTGGCCGGCTGGGGCAAGTGTCCCACATGGCACAGCAGACCTCTTTTGTCGTGCCCGCTGCTGCCCTCAGCAGTGTATTTCACCAGTCTGCCGGTTCTGTTCACCATTCTGTCTCTGGTGAATCCTCTCACCCTCCCGCGCATCTGGCCTGTACCGGTTCTAGTATAAAAAATAAATAAATAAATAAATAAATAAATAAATAAATAAGTCTTTTAAAAAAAAACAAAAAACAAGGATAGTCAAGCTGTCTAGGAACAATGAACAGATAAGTTTCATATATTTGATGGTTGAAATCATTATTGAAGTGTGAGAAAGTAACTTACTGCTAATAGACTGTAAGTCTAATTGTAAGTCAAGCACAGAGTTGCAAGTTACATATTCTAACACTGAATTTCAATATAATTGCTTTTCTTTGAATTCTATGTGTTTTTATTTTATACATTGCAAACATATATTGGAAAATGATCTATACTTCACAAGACTGCTCTGGGGCCCCTGGCACAAGAAGTTAAAACATTGATTTTCTAAAAAGGTATAGGCTTTTTCTCTCTTGCTTATTGCATTGTTCATTTCTTTTGTTCAGAAATCTACCACTTGGCAGGATTGACCTAATTTCAATAACAACCTAAGGGCAGAGAGGACTCTGATATTTATATCCTCTCCTCACTCACCTGGCATTCACTCTATTGCTTTTCCTGAGGGCCCTTCCCTTTATGCACTCTAGGTGGCATATTCATGAAAGGAATTGCATCCTTTGAAAATGATTGGAGACTATATTTCTGAAGATCCTGCCAACAAGTAAAGGCTGTTAAGGATACAATGTCAAACCATTAACAAGATCTGTAGGAGATAATAGCATTAAGAGAAAAAATCAAAATATCCTAGCAATTAGGGGAAAGAAAACAAACAAACAAACAACAAAATATCCTAGCAGCAAGTATGAATTATCCCAGGATAATTCATACCTTGGGATTTCCATCGTGCTTTTTCTGCTGTGAAAACATTTGATAACATCAAATCAAACTACCTTCTTTAACATATGCCTTAAGTACTTTGACATGATAGATTATCTTCTACTGCAAACCTCTGGCCCAGTGGAAGGCTCTCAAGGTCCCATTGCTCTACTTGTGACATTTGCCATATTAGGAGTTTTAAGCACTGTGGTTCATTCCAATGAATGTAACCAAGATACACAAATCAATGAATATAGCTCCAGCGGTACATAAGTAGTAACCCATCACCACTCCATTTGAGTGCCAACTTTCTAATGCATTTCCACATCTGCTCCTTCATTCCATCTTCCCAAACTCCAGACAAGATGGTTGGGCAGTTTCTTATTTAGTTAATTAATTAATTAAATTTTTTTCTTATACCATTGTAGTCCCCATAGTTCTATCACCATATCACGTGAACCATTACCATATTTCCTTGTAGTCTTTCCCCCATTTTTGACATCCTCCCTCTGACTCCCTTGCTGTGTGCCTCAGATCTATGGTCACCCTGCTAGCTTTAATTTTTTCTTGACCTTTTGTTTGGTTTCTTTATATACCACAGATAAGTGAGATATCATATTTATCTTTTTCTTTTGACTTATTTGGCTAGCATAATCCCTTCTATGGGCAGTTTCAAACAAATCAAAGGGATTCTATTCCTAAGAACCCATTTATTTTCCTGAGACAAATGATGGAAAGGAATTTTCTAAATAAAATTACATTAAATCTGATTAATATCTGATTAGTAGAGTTCTGATATCTGATTAATAGCTTTCCTAAGGTCCATCAGAAAATATTTTTTCTTATAAACATTTCATGGGGAGACAACTAATATTTACTGATTTTTAAAATTTTTCTAGATAGAGTATTTGTTGTCTGACAAATATCCAGTCTGAATATCCCCACTACCCTATAAGGTCAATATTGGGAAATTGAAGTTCAGAGGGGCTAGATAATTTGTCCAACGTCATACTCTTCCCATCTATCATAACATGTTGCTCTAGAACACAAAGGAATTCCCAGGCTTCAGCTATTTCTTCACCATTTTTACACTTTTTATTTGCTTAATGTTGTGCTAACTTAAAAGATTAAGTACAATTTTTAAAAAGACAAACTTTGCGTTGTTGCTGGGTACCAATAAATAGCAGCACTTGCTTCAGGTTGAGGGTAATTAGAAAATAGATACAGTAACAGGATTGTGTTAGCACATTTGAGTCAACTGTAATTGTCAGAAAAGTTCTGAGGCTGCCTCTGCTAAACAGGGACCCACAAGTGTTGGAGATGTATTCAAGCCATATTAGGTATTAATTTGCTAGGGCTTCCATAACAAAGTATCACTGCCTGAGAAGCTTAAACAGCAAAAATTAATTTTCTGACATTTCTGCAGACTACAAGTCCAAGATCAAGGTACTGTTAGAACTGGCTCCCCCTGAGGCCTTTTGGACTTACACATGGATATCTCCTTTGTCTTCACATGGTCTCCCCTCTGCATGTGTGTGAGCAAGTGCACTCCTTAGGACTCATTTTAACTTAATTAATTTTAACTTAATTCCCTCTTTAAAGATTCTTTCTCAAATTTACACACAATTTGATATTCTGGGGTTTGTACTTCAACATGTACATGGAGGGGGTTGCAATTCAGTTCATATCAGTCCCCAAATGAGTTGTCCTCCTTGAATAATCCAAAGGGTTGAAATATAAGTCACAAAGCAAAACTGCTTCTCCACATGATTCAAGGTTATTACTGTCATGACTTAGAACCATCTAAAATCATCACCTGAATCACTGTGGTCCTCAAGCCGGCTTTGGAGAACATGATCTAGTGTGCTCTAATACAGATATCTCTGTCACACTCTGTTTGGTAGATTCCTTTGGCCCATGCCAGTGTCACTTGAAATATTTGTACACAGTGGGTTGTGTGTGTATGTGGAATGTTTCTTTTCTTTCTGGTCTTTAGACAACTCAGGTGATGATTTGATTGTATCTTACCTCTCTTTTTTAGATTGGGATGGCTGGAAGTGGATTTTTGTGATGATAAATTTTAAAGAAATGAAAGGGAAAACACCCTGACTGCCATTTTGCTTAATCTGAAGAGGTTACTGAGCATATGAAAACTTGACTTCAGGGAACAATGATGACAGGATTCCATGCATATTTTTAGAACATTCTCTGCAGAAGTTGTGTACCGAATGTATGACTGGAGCCACAAATAAGGCAGCAAACCATATAAACTCACTGAGGCTTATGATTCCCACTAAGCTTTAAAAAAATGTCAACAGAAAAGGACAGAGAGTGATAATATTGTGTACCCACTTACCACAACATAACATTATGAAATCTTAACAATTTGATATAGTCCTAGTTTCCTTTTAAAGAAATAAAACATTACAAATATGCTTGAAACTTAGCAGTGCCTCTCTTTATTCCTAGTCCCCTCCTTTCCCAGATCCTGTTTTTATCCTCTATTTTGCTTTTATCATTGATGATTTTTAATGATTTTACTACATATGACACATTTGCTGTATCATAACCACAGTATTTTTTGCATATCTTAAAACATTGTTTAAGTGGATCATTCCATTTGCATCATTTTACAATTTGATTTCCCCTTCCTCAGCATTATATTCTAGAGATTTATCCATGTTTATATGTATAATTTAGCTTATTCATTTTAACTGCTGTAAAACATTCCGTTGTATGAATAAGCTGCAATTTGTTTTTCTGTTTTTTCAACTGATAAACATTTAGGCCACTTCCAGTATTTTCATATAACAAAAAAATCTCTGCAAATATTCCTAGACATGGTTCCTAGTCTATTTGGGCAGAATATTTTTAAGCTATGCCTAGAAGTGGGAATGCTGACGTGTATACATTGCAGCTTCAACTTTATTTGAATCTGCTAACTTTTCCTGTAAAGACCAATTATAACCTCATCAGCATGTTTAAAATTCTTTTCCCACATGTCCACTCACATTTGATACTGAGATTAAAATTATTTTCCAATATTGTGAATACTATTTTATTCCGGTTTGGTTTGCATTTTCCTAATTACTAATGATGGGAAGAGATTTCACATATATGTATATGCTAATTCTTTCTAAGCTTATATGCATCATAAATATTTTCTCCCAATGGGTGAGTTTCTTTGCACCTTGTTTTTGATATCCTAGATGAATGGAAGCTCTGAATTTTAATGTAGTCTATTTTTTAGCAATATTTGTCTTTACAGTTTATGTGTTGTTTAGGAAATCCTTTCCTATCCTGAGCTCACTCAGACATTGTTCTACATTTATTCTGAAGATCTGAGAGTTTTACCTGAACAATTATGTCTAAAATCCTCTTGAATTGTCATGAAGACAAGCTCTAATTTAATTTTCTATAGGATACACAGATGTACCAGCACCATTTATTGAAATAAGTTACATTCCCATGGCTCTGCATGATTACTGTATCACATACCATGTGTCCCTAAGTGTGGGAGCATGTGTCTTGATTCTCTAGTCTGTTTTGTTGGTCACATATCTGTGTACCAATTCTACAATGTTTCAATTGCCATAACTATGATGTTGATATATGTCAGTGCAAATATTTCCCTCTACATCCTATTTTTACTCACAGTTGCCTTGATTTTTAGTTTCTATTCTACATGAATTTTAGGATCACTTGGCCAGATATATGAAAAACCTGTCCACTCATATGGTCATTAGAATGGTTTTGAATTTATAGATCACTTTAGGAACAATTAATACTTCTATGATATTAAATTTTCCTACCTATAAACATATGCTCATTTTTTTTTTTTTCTTAAGTGTTTCTATACTTCATAATTGCTTTTGCATGGATGCTACATTTTCAGTGTCTGCCTAAAGTATTATATTGTGTAATAGATCCTTTTCATTTTTTCATTTAAAGAAGCTAAACATTACAAATATGCTTAAAAGCCTAGATAAATATATTTCCAAGGAAGGATAAATAGAATACATTTTGATAGGAGGTAGCAAGTTTATGGAAGAGGAATGGAAGTAGAACAAATTTTATGACCATTTTTAGAAAATATAGCTTGCCATCGGCTCCCTTTTGGCTATGGCAATTCATATCCCTCTCAAATGCATAAAGTCTTACCCTTTCCCCTTAGAATCTAACCCCATTATGGCCTGAAATTCGGGCTCACTGCCAAGATCTTCCCATCTAGATCATGTACACTGGCAATTAAGACTCTTCAAGTGGAGCTACTCAAGACAGTTCCCATTGGTTTTAAGACTTGCAATATCAAGAAACAATTTGGTTGATACACATCATTAATGATGGAACAGGTATAGGGTGATTGCTATATATTCTCCTCTTCAAAAGAAATGGGAAGCACACAGGGATCCATGACAATTTTGAAATTCAGTAAGTAAGGATATGTTGCTGCTTATTTGCTTAGGGTACCATGCTACTTCCTGGCAATGATTCACCATGCCTCATGAATATGCCCTTCAAAGATTCTTTCCTTTCCCATAAAAAATGACATTTAATAGCTAATAATAGTATTCTTGGTGTGCTTCCTGCATGTAAAATTTTGATTAAATTTTCGTTTCCATCAAGCTAATATGATTATTTAAAAAAAAACCCTGGTTTCTTATAAATCAGTTTTTAAATATACTACACTAGACAAAATCTACACATGCAAATGTTATCAAAGTAATACCTTCAGTAGTTGGGTTTTCTATCCAACTGTGAAGGACAGCACTCTTCAGATTTTTAGAGTTCTGTTGGTTAACAGAGAGGATCTGTAAAGTTCTTTAAGATCTTTAGATGGTCCTTTTTCATAGCAAAATAGCTCTTGAGGCATTGCCATACATATTCTGAGGTTTTAAGAAAGGATCTTATGATTTCACCCTGGGCATAGTCTTTGCTCTGATTGATTCTTGGCTTTTTGGCTAAGAGCAAGTGTAGTATCTGTTCTACACTTTAATCTTTGCTCTGAAGCTCTCTCTTAATCTGAGAATATTGCAGAAGCTGGGAATCAGAAATAATTTTATTTTTGAACCTATCAAGTATTGCCCTCTTTATATTTTTCTAGACTTTTACTTAAAAAGCAAATAATTACCACTTGTAAATTAAGCTAACATTGTATTATAACAATACAACTTACTTAAGTTTCACATATGCATCATTCAAAATCAACCCCTCCATATACTACATTAAGTTCATCACAAATGTCCAACTCTGTCCTTCATCATGCAATTTACCATTTTACCCATTTACTCCACCCCTCTGCCTCCCCTTCTGGAAGCACAAATTCCTTAAAACAAACAAACAAAACAACAACACAAACACTATCTCTTTCCATTCTCCTTTGTTGTAGACAATGGAAAGAGTCCAGAAGACACTTTTAATATTCTGCCTGAATTTCCTTAATGAGATGACCAGTTAATTAGGTACACCTTAAATTTTCCACATTACAACAGGGAACAGAGTCACTAAACTTTCTTCACCATATAACAAGGATTTCCTTTTCCCCAGCTTCCCATAACATGTCCTTGCCTTCCTTTAAGTCCTCACTGATAGCTTCATCCAGAGATAACAGTCTTGATTTAATGGTCTCCTCAAACTCTTGTAGGTTTGTACTAACATGCTGCTTAAATTTTTTCTGGTTTCTAAAAAGCTTGTACACTGCAAAAGAGACAGTAACTAAAATGAAGAGACACCCTACTGAATGGGAGAAATATTTGCTCACTATGCATCTGATATCAAAGATCTACAGAAATTCATTCAGGTCAACAGAAAGAAAACAAATAGCCCTATTATAAAATGGGCAGAGCTAAGCAGGCATTTCTTCAAAGAAGACATACAGATGGCGAGCAGCCACATGAAAATATTTTCATCATCTCCTGTCATCAGGGAAATGCAAATCAAAACCACAATGGGGATACCACCTCACATCAATGAGAATGGCCCATATCAAGAAGACCAGAAACAGCAAGTGCTGGCTAAGGTATGGAGAAAGGAACCCTCTTACTTTTTGGAAATGTAGATTGGTCAAGCCTCTATGGAAAGCAGTGTGGAGGTTTCTCAAAAGACTGAAAATGGATGTGCCATACAAACCAGGATTTCTCTCCTAGATATCTAAAAAACAATAATCATAAAGGAAACCTACTCTCGTATGTTTATAGCAGCACTATTAACAATAGCCAAGATATGGAAGCAACATAAGGTCTCAAAACAAATGAGTGGATCAAAAAAATGTAGTATATATACACAATGAAATAATACTCAGCTATCAAAAAGATAAACTCACACCATTTGTAGCAACATGGATGGAGCTGGAAGGCATTATGCTAAGTGAAATAAACAAGGAGAAAGAAATACCACATGGTATCACTTACAAGTGCAATGTACAAAAACCAAACAAAAGGTCAAATACAAACTTTAAACCAACCCTTGAATACTGAACACAGATTTGTGGCTTTCAGAAGAGGAGGGAAGAGTCAGGGGTGAGAATGGGGGGAGGGGTGTGAAGCACAATGCACATTACAACTGAGGGGGGAAATCCTATACTGTCAAAATACTAACAAGGATGTAAAACAATGGTATTTCAATGGCAATAAATAAATAGGATACATAATTGTTTTTTTTCTCATTTGACTCCACTACCTGTCCCAAAGTCATTCTTTCATGTTTTAGGTTTTTTGCATTTCACTTCTGGCACCAAAAATACGTTCTCGTTTGTTCCCGTAAGGGGCACCAAAAAAAAAAAAAAAATATATGTTCTCATTTTAAGGCTGTATACCACATTACTCCAAAAAGTAGTGGATAGACATCATTTATTTTGCACATGAAGTTGTAATGTGAGTAGATCTTGCAGGAATAGCTTTTATCTATTGCATTTGGCATTAGCTGGTGCAGTTTGAAGGCTATGAACTGAAATCACCTGATGGCTCACTCAGTCCTATGTCTGGTGTCAGTCCTATGTCCTATGTCAGTCCTATGTCCTATGTCAGTCCTATGTCTGAAGCTGGTTATTGAACAGCAACAGCTGAAGCTGTTGAATGAAACACCTATATGGGGTTGGTTCATATGGCTTTTGCTTCTTTGCACAGTGGTGGCTGAATTCCAAGAGCAAATGTCCCAGGAAAGAGACAGCATCAGAGGAAATTGTTATCACCTTTTATGACCTATTTTGAAACTCACAGTGTTATTTCTACTGCATTATATTTGCTGAGACAACCACAAGTCCCACCTACGGAGAGGAAAAACAGATTCTACCTCATGATGGGCAGTGGTAAGTTCTTAGAAAGTTATGTAGGACTGGTAATATTGGTATAGCCATTTTTGGAAATATCATACCATCATTATTATTTTATGTAAAATCACTAGACAAGATTTTCTAAAGTTGATATTTGAACGTAGATCCATAAAACTAAGGGAGTGATAAAAATCAAAATCAAAAAGCAACTATAAACCAGAGACACACTACAGGGGCAGTGGAGGAGGAAGTAGGATCAAAACAAGGGGGTGGGAATTGTATGGGGACTATAACCAACATGAAAATGCATAAATTGTGCAAAAATGAAAAATGATGTAAAAATATATAAAATAAAAATTTAAAAAAAATAAGGGAGTGAACCAGATTTATACCTGGTGGAAAAAAAGTAGTGAAAAGAAGTTTAAAGGTCCTTGGGCAGATAGATCAGTTTGGTTGAAATTAGGTGTTCAAAGAGAAGGGTGGTCATGGTACATTCAGAGAAGCAACAAGGAGTTTAGTATCTAGGATTCTGTTTTCATTCTGAAGACTAGCATTTCCTCTAAGCCATGGGAAGGGATGGTTAGAAGGGATAATTTATTGGACTTTGTTTTAAAAGGATAACTTATTGAGGTACAAATACCATAACACAAATGGCATAAACACCAGGTGTTTATGGTGTATTTGCTATCACTGAGATCTGCCATGTGGAAATAAGAATGGAGTTTATCTCTACACAGAGTACTCAATTATATTTGAGCCAAGAGATGCATGATTAAACCTCAGGCACTTATAAATGTCTTTTAAAAATTAGTTTTAAGTGGAACTTTTTCCTTTTTGGGCATTTCTAATAATATTTAGCATCCCCCCAACCAAGTATTTACTAATTTTAAAAGCGTTTACATGTATGGGGTGGCCATTGCTCTGCCTTTTGCTTCTACAACAAATCTATTCTCCCTCTGCTGTCTGATCTACTCTGTCTGATCTACTCTGACAGATCTACTCTATCCTCTGCTGTCTGCCCAGCTTTTTGGACCTCTGGCTTCCAGGTGGGTGTAGACATGGGAAAGTTCCAGGAGATGAAAGGGAGGGAGGAGAGTAAGATCAAAATTTTAATCCCCATGTTTTCCATTTGAGAGTTTCTCAACTATGTCTTGGAAGGTCAAAGCTTCTTTCAAGGCAGCTGTTCAACATGACTCTCTCTGTTCCAGTAACTTTACCTCCCCATTAAGCTTATGGGGGTGACACTCTCACTTCTGCTATTCCCCTGTGTGTACACGATCTCCCTATATCCACACCATTGTAGCAGACCCTTTGCAAATAAACCTTCCCCAAATAATTTCATTTTACATGTGTCATCTGTTCTTGAGCCAGTATAGCCATATTTAGCCTCTTAAAATCCAAACTTGGGTACTTAGTTTAAATACGCTTAGGGTATATTTAATTTTTTTATTTAAATTTTTTTATTTTATTCATTTTACATCATTTTTCATTTTTGCACATGTATGCATTTTCATCTTGGTTATAGTCCCCATACAATTCCACACCCCCTTGTTTTGATCCTCCTCCCTCTTCCCCTCCCCGCCCCCTTAGTGTGTCTCTGGTTTATAGTTGCTTGTTGATTTTGATTTTTACTTTATTATAATTAGGTTTTTCCTGGTCCCTTATTTAGGTTTTCTAAATTCCTGCTATGAGTGAGACCATCTGGTATTTTTCTGTGTATTTAATTTTGATCTATCTCTCTGCAACACTTGCTTCTCTTTTTTTCCTTCCTATGGACTGTATTATACATATGGAAGAGAGAGCGAGAGAGAGAGAGAGAGAGAGAGAGAGAGAGAGAGAATGCAATTTCAGTTGGCAGTTTATTTAGGGAGTATAACTTTTCACTTTGAATGTAACAAATACATGTCCACCTATGCTATGCTATTGGTGCTGATTTGGGCATTAAGATCCCTGTGCAGCGGACACATGCATTTTCCTTCTATCAGTGGCAGAGTGTTGATCTATTACCTGTTATCATCTCTGCTTCCCCACTAGGCCATTTACCTCGGGACATTTTACAAAGAAATTTAAGGATAGGGCAAAAATAAATGAACCCAATTTATACTGGGGGAAAAGCTCTAAAAACATATTCGGACTCAAAGATGAGGGCAGCGTGGAGGCTAAAGCTTTGCAAATCTGAAATATCCTGTGTCTCTTCAGTGATCAAACTTTACATTAGTAGATTTCTCTTACTCAGTCCTTGGCTTTTATATTTTCCTCTTGGTTTGCTGATTTCCCCTCCCTTTGTTTTTTTCTTTCCAGAGAGAATCAGGTCACCAAGATTTCAAGCACAGGGTACATTTCTGGTTTTTAAAAGAAAATTATTGTCCAGTATATTTTGACTAAACAAGCTCACTTGATAAAGCCCAGTACTGGTCTGAGTAATTCCTTAACAACAATTGAAGAACTGGTTACATTCTTCCTAAAGGAGACCAATTTAGCAGCCGGTTTAAAACAGCATTTGGCTTGCAGGCTTTGAGTCAACCTCTTTATCACCTATTCTCCTGCAAGACCTGTGAAAATTGAGGAAAATGCAAAAAACTTAAACAGCTTAGAAAGCCTCATGGAAACCTAATTTCTGATAGAGTTGAATCAAGAGAAACCTATGCAAGATTTCCCTCATGCAAACTCAAACTCGGTTACATACTGAAATAAAGGTGGCGATGCAGAGTTACTAAGAGTCTATCTTAGGTCTGCCGTTAGAGTTAAGAGCAATGTTGCAGTTATTCTGGCCACATAACAAATTACTTCAAAACTTTATTTCCAAAATAGTGTTAATCACTTCTTATCTCTCACAATTTTTGTGGCATTGTAAATGCAATTTGTCTATGCTCTGTGAGCTCTGAAGCCTCGAGAAGACTAGGGCCTGGGAGGGCCTGAAGGGCCCTTTACTCACGTGTGTGGTAGCTGATGCTGGCTCTTGACTTTGGGCCGCCCTTGTGTTAGCCAGAACACCATATGAGACTTGCTCATGTCGCATGGGTTTTCTTACTACATGGGGGGCTAAAGTCTAAGAAGAAATGTTCCAAGAGGAAAAGAGAGCTAGACAAAAAATCTGCATTGCGTTTTAAACTCTGAAAATCAAACAATGTTCTGTCTGGCACATTGTTGGTCAAGACAGTTACAGGGAGCTTCAAAGAGGGGAACACAGATCCCCTCTGCTTGATGGAGGATCATCATCTCTCCTCAGAAACCATGTGGGATGAGGGCCTCCCGGTGGGCATCGGTGAGCGCTGGGTTGCGAAGCTGCCGCGGCCTCTGCGGCGCCGGTTCGATCCCCGGCTGCTCCCGGCACAGGAGGGTCCCGCATGGCGCGCAGACCTCTCCTGCCGCCCGCTGCTCCCCTCAGCAGTGTATTCGGTCCTTCTGCCTGCTCTGCTCCCCGCTCTGCTCTGGTGATTCTTCCCTCCGCGCTTCTGACTGTACCCAGTGCATGTTTAAACAAAAAAAAACAAAAACCAGCAAACAAATAAATAGCTGCCTCTATCAAAAAAAAAAAAAAAAAAAAAAAAAAAAAAAAGAAACATGTGGGATGAGATATATTTTGGTGTTGTCAACTTTGGAAAATATAACTTACAGATAGGGGTTCCCAGACCAGAGAGCCTGGGTTAGAAGTCTTTCTAAATGACTGACTATGTGACCTTGTTAGTAAATTATTTGCTCTCAGTACCTCACTTTCCTCCTAAGGCTGATGTGAAGATTCAGTGAGTAACATGTCAATTGATTAGAATAGCATTTGGTACACATTCGGTACTAAAATATGTTAGGTATTACCATGTAATATAGCAGGAGGGTGCTCTATCTTTGCAATCTACTCTCATCTTTCCATTCTCTAGTAGAAAGGGAGGGGTTTTTTTGGTGTGTTATGTTTACACTGTGAGAGATAGTTGATATTAGCAAAGGAGGAGGGCACTGTTAGTCTGATACATTTTCTCTTAAAGAATTTGAAACACTAGTCTGATCTGGGTTTATTGTAGTCTATAGGAAATTAGTGACTGCAGGAAAAATACAATCTGCTACAGATAAGGGTGCCCTGGTTAGATGGCCTGGTTAGAATCTGGGCTCAGCTACTTGTTTGGTATATCACAGTAGCAGCATGCAGGAGAGAAGGTGAAGCTCAGATCTCAGAAGAAAGAGGGGAAAGAAGGGGGCAAAATTAGAGGAGGAAGACTTTTCACATTTCTGAACCTGATTTTGTATGTCTGCAAGGGATCTTTGTGTTCATATCCTACAAGTGAGATTGGGTTTTTGACACCACTGGTTTATTTGCATGCTTTCTAGACATTATGGACATAGGGAAGTTGCCCATTTGTCTCTCTGTACAGAGGCAAAGGCACCAAAATATTAACATTGGTTTTACCGGCTGGTGAGGTTAAAGTGATTCTTTAAATCTTTTGCCAGATCTCTATCATTTAATAATTCAAATAAATGTCCTGATAGATAGCAATTGCCCATCTTTTAATATGCTTATTTTATTTTATTTTTATATATTTCTTACACCATTTTTCATTTTTGCCAATGTTTGCATTTTCATCTTGGTTATATTCCCCATACAATTGTACCCCCCTTATTTTGACCCAACCCCTCCTCTCCCACCCCACCCCCGTACTGTGTCTCTGGTTTATAGTTGCTTGTTGATTTTGATTTTTTCTTTATTATATTCTTTCCTGGTCCCTTATTTAGGTTTTCTAAACTCCTGCTCTGAGTAAGACCATCCGGTATTTTTCTTTTTTCTCTGGCTTTATTGTTATTATTATTTTTTTGTGTGTGGGACCCTCGCCGGTGGGGGGAAGCGAACCAGTGCTACGGAGGCAGGCAGCCCTCACGGCCAGCGCTCAACCGCTGCGCCACCAGGGGAGGCCCTCTTTCTGGCTTATTTTCACTGAGCATGATCCTTTTGAGTATCAATTACCAGCACACTTTTATCAGCATTTCAATGGGAGAAAAAGACTGACTCAACCTCTGGAAGTTTTCTTGCCTCAAAACAGAACAGTTTGCAAAGATTCTCTTCATTCTAAATCTGCAGAATCAGCAAGATCCAGTGACTGCTAGAATGGTAATGATGTCAGTTTTATCACTTAAATTGAGGTGACCTAGTGGGTGACCCCCTCGAAAACCCAGAACCTCTGATTTACCTGTTGACATTTGCTGAAGTATTTCAACAAGTTTCTCAGAGATTCTGCTCCCTGTGACTTGACTGTAAGCTTCTGTGGTTTCAATAGAAACCATTGTCACCCATAAAAAAAATTGGAGAGGAGGGGTGTGTGAAACTTCAGAACACAGCCAAGCCGAATCCCCACCCCTCTTCTCTATGGCTCACAACACATCCATGGTCTTCAGGGAACAGAAGTACAATAAGAAACACCTGTGAATTCCTTGCAGAGCACCCCCCCCATGGCTACATTCCACCCTTTTCCCTTTTATAAAGAATCTATTTGCTCCATCTCTGACCCCAGGCCATGGACAAATGGATGGAGGCTGGTCTGGCTTCTCTGCTCTTGGCTGTGTTCCCTGCACCAATTAATCACAGGACTTCAGCCTGACAGGCCCAGCTTTTTGTTGCTGCTCATCCCCTGGCTGTTCCTGTGATTGCTCTAAAGCCTTCCCCAATGCAAAAATTTTTGAATGTTTTTTCCTTCCCTACTGCTCTAACTCCTGT
>NW_023601615.1:0-18378 GCF_014898055.3 Talpa occidentalis
GGCCGTGCGCCCGAAGACGCCCTAGACGGAGGGGCGGGGTCACCGTCAGGGAGGGCAAGCCCTGCAAGCCTCGGACTGTCTGCGTCCGCGGCCCCTCCAAAACTGCAGGCAGACAGGTCGGTGCGGAAAGCCCCTGGCAAGCCAGCAGCACTCAAAGGGGAAGAGTCCTCACCTGGCCAGGCGGCGCTGATGAGCCTCGGCCCCGCCGCCGGGCGGAGCCTGACCCCGCCCGCCGGACTCTGCCTGTGCAAAGGTGCACTTCACAGAGCCGCCGCTAGGGGGCGCTGGCGAGGGGGTGGGGTTCGGGGACCCTCAGCCCCAAGAGGGTAGGGTCCTCTGCAACCACGGGGGTACAGAGTCCAAGGCCCCTGCAATGTGCAGGGACCGCAAGCCCGTTTTGGCCATGGGGCCCCCCCCTCGGGGACACCTGCAACCTCCTCCGCACTCACAACCCGAGGGGCTGACATTGCGCCGTCGACGCCATAGACGGAGGGGCGGGGTCACCGTCAGGGAGGGTACCCCTGTGTGCCTCGGACTGGCTGCGACCGCGGCCTCCTCCAAAGCTGCAGGAAGACAGGTCGGCGGGGAAGGCCCGGGCATCCGCAGCACTCAAAGGGAAGAGTCCTCACCTGGCCAGGCAGCGCTGATGAGCCTCAGGCCCCGCCCCCGGCCGGAGCCTGACCCCGCCCACCGGACTCTCCCTGAGCACAGGTGCACTTCATAGAGCCGCCGGGGGTTGGGGGGGCCGTGAGGGGGATGGGACCTCAGTCCCAAGGGTCAGGGTGCCACCTACCCCATGGGGAAAGGGGACGCTCTTCCCCCATGGGGGAAGGAGGCCAACTTCCCCCTTGGGGAACGGTAAAACCTTCCCCGGGGCACACCTGCAGCCTCCTCTGGCACTCACACCCCCAGGGCAGGCCGTGCGCCCGAAGACGCCCTAGACGGAGGGGCGGGGTCACCGTCAGGGAGGGCAAGCCCTGCAAGCCTCGGACTGTCTGCGTCCGCGGCCCCCTCCAAAACTGCAGGCAGACAGGTCGGTGCGGAACGCCCCTGGCAAGCCAGCAGCACTCAAAGGGGAAGAGTCCTCACCTGGCCAGGCGGCGCTGATGAGCCTCGGCCCCGCCCCCGGCCGGAGCCTGACCCCGCCCGCCGGACTCTGCCTGTGCAAAGGTGCACTACACAGAGCCGCCGCTAGGGGGCGCTGGCGAGGGGGGTGGGGTTCGGGGACCCTCAGCCCCAAGAGGGTAGGGGACCTCTGCAACCACGGGGGTACAGAGTCCAAGGGCCCCTGCAAGGTGCAGGGACCGCAAGCCCGTTTTGGCCATGGGGCCCCTTCCCCTCGGGGACACCTGCAACCTCCTCCGCACTCACAACCCGAGGGGCTGACATTGCGCCGACGACGCCATAGACGGAGGGGCGGGGTCACCGTCAGGGAGGGTACCCCCTGTGTGCCTCGGACTGGCTGCGACCGCGGCCTCCTCCAAAGCTGCAGGAAGACAGGTCGGCGGGGAAAGGCCCGGGCATCCCGGCAGCACTCAAAGGGAAGAGTCCTCACCTGGCCAGGCAGCGCTTATGAGCCTCAGGCTCCGCCCCCGGCCGGAGCCTGACCCCGCCCACCGGACTCTGCCTGAGCACAGGTGCAGTTCACAGGGCCGCCGCTAGGGGCGCGGGCGAGGGGTTCGGGGACCCTCAGCCCCCACGGGGGTAGGGGACCCTCTACCCCAGGGGGAACGCGACCCTCTTCGCCCTTGGGGAACGGTAAATCTTCCTCCCGGGGCACCCTGCACCTTCCTCTCAGACTCACAAACCCAGGGGCAGGACGTGTGCCCCAAGACGCCCTAGACGAAGGGGCGGGGTCACCGTCAGGGAGGGCCACCCCCGCAAGCCACAGACAGACGGTGCCCGCGTCGTCCTCCAAAACTGCAGGCAGACAGGCCGGCGGGGAAAGCCCTTAGCATCCCAGCACCACTCAAAGTGGAAGAGTCGTCACCTGGCTCAGCAGCGCTGCTGAGCCCCAGGCTCCGCCCCCGGCCGGAGCCTGACCCCGCCCACCGGAATCTCCCTGAGCACAGGTGCACTTCATAGAGCCGCCGGGGGGGGGGCGGTGAGGGGGATGGGGACCCTCAGTCCCAAGGGGCAGGGTGCCACCTACCCCATGGGGAAAGGGGACGCTCTTCCCCCATGGGGGAAGGAGGCCAACTTCCCCCTTGGGGAATGGTAAAACTTCCCCCGGGGCACACCTGCAGCCTCCTCTGGCACTCACACCCCCAGGCGCAGGGCGTGCGCCCGAAGACGCCCTAGACGGAGGGGCGGGGTCACCGTCAGGGAGGGCAAGCCCTGCAAGCCTCGGACTGTCTGCGTCCGCGGCCCCCTCCAAAACTGCAGGCAGACAGGTCGGTGCGGAACGCCCCTGGCAAGCCAGCAGCACTCAAAGGGGAAGAGTCCTCACCTGGCCAGGCGGCGCTGATGAGCCTCGGGCCCCGCCGCCGGGCGGAGCCTGACCCCGCCCGCCGGACTCTGCCTGTGCAAAGGTGCACTTCACAGAGCCGCCGCTAGGGGGCGCTGGCGAGGGGGTGGGTTTCGGGGACCCTCAGCCCCAAGAGGGTAGGGGTCCTCTGCAACCACGGGGGTACAGAGTCCAAGGGCCCTGCAATGTGCAGGGACCGCAAGCCCGTTTTGGCCATGGGGCCCCCGTCCCCTCGGGGACACCTGCAACCTCCTCCGCACTCACAACCCGAGGGGCTGACATTGCGCCGTCGACGCCATAGACGGAGGGGCGGGGTCACCGTCAGGGAGGGTACCCCCTGTGTGCCTCGGACTGGCTGCGACCGCGGCCTCCTCCAAAGCTGCAGGAAGACAGGTCGGCGGGGAAAGGCCCGGGCATCCCGGCAGCACTCAAAGGGGAAGAGTCCTCACCTGGCCAGGCAGCGCTGATGAGCCTCAGGCCCCGCCCCCGGCCGGAGCCTGACCCCGCCCACCGGACTCTCCCTGAGCACAGGTGCACTTCATAGAGCCGCCGGGGGTTGGGGGGCCGGTGAGGGGGATGGGGACCTCAGTCCCAAGGGTCAGGGTGCCACCTACCCCATGGCGAAAGGGGACGCTCTTCCCCATGGGGGAAGGAGTCCAACTTCCCCCTTGGGGAACGGTAAACCTTCCCCCGGGGCACACCTGCAGCCTCCTCTGGCACTCACACCCCCAGGGGCAGGCCGAGCGCCCGAAGACGCCCTAGACGGAGGGGCGGGGTCACCGTCAGGGAGGGCAAGCCCTGCAAGCCTCGGACTGTCTGCGTCCGCGGCCCCCTCCAAAACTGCAGGCAGACAGGTCGGTGCGGAAAGCCCCTGGCAAGCCAGCAGCACTCAAAGGGGAAGAGTCCTCACCTGGCCAGGCGGCGCTGATGAGCCTCGGGCCCCGCCCCCGGCCGGAGCCTGACCCCGCCCGCCGGACTCTGCCTGTGCAAAGGTGCACTACACAGAGCCGCCGCTAGGGGGCGCTGGCGAGGGGGGTGGGGTTCGGGGACCCTCAGCCCCAAGAGGGTAGGGGGACCTCTGCAACCACGGGGGTACAGAGTCCAAGGGCCCCTGCAAGGTGCAGGGACCGCAAGCCCGTTTTGGCCATGGGGCCCCCTTCCCCTCGGGGGACACCTGCAACCTCCTCCGCACTCACAACCCGAGGGGCTGACATTGCGCCGTCGACGCCATAGACGGAGGGGCGGGGTCACCGTCAGGGAGGGTACCCCCTGTGTGCCTCGGACTGGCTGCGACCGCGGCCTCCTCCAAAGCTGCAGGAAGACAGGTCGGCGGGGAAAGGCCCGGGCATCCCGGCAGCACTCAAAGGGGAAGAGTCCTCACCTGGCCAGGCAGCGCTTATGAGCCTCAGGCTCCGCCCCCGGCCGGAGCCTGACCCCGCCCACCGGACTCTGCCTGAGCACAGGTGCAGTTCACAGGGCCGCCGCTAGGGGGCGCGGGCGAGGGGGTTCGGGGACCCTCAGCCCCCACGGGGGTAGGGGACCCTCTACCCCAGGGGGAAACGCGACCCTCTTCGCCCTTGGGGGAACGGTAAATCTTCCTCCCGGGGCACCCCTGCACCTTCCCTCAGACTCACAAACCCAGGGGCAGGACGTGTGCCCCAAGACGCCCTAGACGAAGGGGCGGGGTCACCGTCAGGGAGGGCCACCCCCGCAAGCCACAGACAGACGGTGCCCGCGTCGTCCTCCAAAACTGCAGGCAGACAGGCCGGCGGGGAAAGCCCTTAGCATCCCAGCACCACTCAAAGTGGAAGAGTCGTCACCTGGCTCAGCAGCGCTGCTGAGCCCCAGGCTCCGCCCCCGGCCGGAGCCTGACCCCGCCCACCGGAATCTCCCTGAGCACAGGTGCACTTCATAGAGCCGCCGGGGGGGGGGGCGGTGAGGGGGATGGGGACCCTCAGTCCCAAGGGGCAGGGTGCCACCTACCCCATGGGGAAAGGGGACGCTCTTCCCCCATGGGGGAAGGAGGCCAACTTCCCCCTTGGGGAATGGTAAAACTTCCCCCGGGGCACACCTGCAGCCTCCTCTGGCACTCACACCCCCAGGCGCAGGGCGTGCGCCCGAAGACGCCCTAGACGGAGGGGCGGGGTCACCGTCAGGGAGGGCAAGCCCTGCAAGCCTCGGACTGTCTGCGTCCGCGGCCCCCTCCAAAACTGCAGGCAGACAGGTCGGTGCGGAACGCCCCTGGCAAGCCAGCAGCACTCAAAGGGGAAGAGTCCTCACCTGGCCAGGCGGCGCTGATGAGCCTCGGGCCCCGCCGCCGGGCGGAGCCTGACCCCGCCCGCCGGACTCTGCCTGTGCAAAGGTGCACTTCACAGAGTCGCCGCTAGGGGGCGCTGGCGAGGGGGTGGGGTTCGGGGACCCTCAGCCCCAAGAGGGTAGGGGTCCTCTGCAACCACGGGGGTACAGAGTCCAAGGGCCCCTGCAATGTGCAGGGACCGCAAGCCCGTTTTGGCCATGGGGCCCCCGTCCCCTCGGGGACACCTGCAACCTCCTCCGCACTCACAACCCGAGGGGCTGACATTGCGCCGTCGACGCCATAGACGGAGGGGCGGGGTCACCGTCAGGGAGGGTACCCCCTGTGTGCCTCGGACTGGCTGCGACCGCGGCCTCCTCCAAAGCTGCAGGAAGACAGGTCGGCGGGGAAAGGCCCGGGCATCCCGGCAGCACTCAAAGGGGAAGAGTCCTCACCTGGCCAGGCAGCGCTGATGAGCCTCAGGCCCCGCCCCCGGCCGGAGCCTGACCCCGCCCACCGGACTCTCCCTGAGCACAGGTGCACTTCATAGAGCCGCCGGGGGTTGGGGGGGCGGTGAGGGGGATGGGGAACCTCAGTCCCAAGGGTCAGGGTGCCACCTACCCCATGGCGAAAGGGGACGCTCTTCCCCCATGGGGGAAGGAGTCCAACTTCCCCCTTGGGGAACGGTAAACCTTCCCCCGGGGCACACCTGCAGCCTCCTCTGGCACTCACACCCCCAGGGGCAGGCCGAGCGCCCGAAGACGCCCTAGACGGAGGGGCGGGGTCACCGTCAGGGAGGGCAAGCCCTGCAAGCCTCGGACTGTCTGCGTCCGCGGCCCCCTCCAAAACTGCAGGCAGACAGGTCGGTGCGGAAAGCCCCTGGCAAGCCAGCAGCACTCAAAGGGGAAGAGTCCTCACCTGGCCAGGCGGCGCTGATGAGCCTCGGGCCCCGCCCCCGGCCGGAGCCTGACCCCGCCCGCCGGACTCTGCCTGTGCAAAGGTGCACTACACAGAGCCGCCGCTAGGGGGCGCTGGCGAGGGGGGTGGGGTTCGGGGACCCTCAGCCCCAAGAGGGTAGGGGGACCTCTGCAACCACGGGGGTACAGAGTCCAAGGGCCCCTGCAAGGTGCAGGGACCGCAAGCCCGTTTTGGCCATGGGGCCCCCTTCCCCTCGGGGGACACCTGCAACCTCCTCCGCACTCACAACCCGAGGGGCTGACATTGCGCCGTCGACGCCATAGACGGAGGGGCGGGGTCACCGTCAGGGAGGGTACCCCCTGTGTGCCTCGGACTGGCTGCGACCGCGGCCTCCTCCAAAGCTGCAGGAAGACAGGTCGGCGGGGAAAGGCCCGGGCATCCCGGCAGCACTCAAAGGGGAAGAGTCCTCACCTGGCCAGGCAGCGCTTATGAGCCTCAGGCTCCGCCCCCGGCCGGAGCCTGACCCCGCCCACCGGACTCTGCCTGAGCACAGGTGCAGTTCACAGGGCCGCCGCTAGGGGGCGCGGGCGAGGGGGTTCGGGGACCCTCAGCCCCCACGGGGGTAGGGGACCCTCTACCCCAGGGGGAAACGCGACCCTCTTCGCCCTTGGGGGAACGGTAAATCTTCCTCCCGGGGCACCCCTGCACCTTCCCTCAGACTCACAAACCCAGGGGCAGGACGTGTGCCCCAAGACGCCCTAGACGAAGGGGCGGGGTCACCGTCAGGGAGGGCCACCCCCGCAAGCCACAGACAGACGGTGCCCGCGTCGTCCTCCAAAACTGCAGGCAGACAGGCCGGCGGGGAAAGCCCTTAGCATCCCAGCACCACTCAAAGTGGAAGAGTCGTCACCTGGCTCAGCAGCGCTGCTGAGCCCCAGGCTCCGCCCCCGGCCGGAGCCTGACCCCGCCCACCGGAATCTCCCTGAGCACAGGTGCACTTCATAGAGCCGCCGGGGGGGGGGGCGGTGAGGGGGATGGGGACCCTCAGTCCCAAGGGGCAGGGTGCCACCTACCCCATGGGGAAAGGGGACGCTCTTCCCCCATGGGGGAAGGAGGCCAACTTCCCCCTTGGGGAATGGTAAAACTTCCCCCGGGGCACACCTGCAGCCTCCTCTGGCACTCACACCCCCAGGCGCAGGGCGTGCGCCCGAAGACGCCCTAGACGGAGGGGCGGGGTCACCGTCAGGGAGGGCAAGCCCTGCAAGCCTCGGACTGTCTGCGTCCGCGGCCCCCTCCAAAACTGCAGGCAGACAGGTCGGTGCGGAACGCCCCTGGCAAGCCAGCAGCACTCAAAGGGGAAGAGTCCTCACCTGGCCAGGCGGCGCTGATGAGCCTCGGGCCCCGCCGCCGGGCGGAGCCTGACCCCGCCCGCCGGACTCTGCCTGTGCAAAGGTGCACTTCACAGAGTCGCCGCTAGGGGGCGCTGGCGAGGGGGTGGGGTTCGGGGACCCTCAGCCCCAAGAGGGTAGGGGTCCTCTGCAACCACGGGGGTACAGAGTCCAAGGGCCCCTGCAATGTGCAGGGACCGCAAGCCCGTTTTGGCCATGGGGCCCCCGTCCCCTCGGGGACACCTGCAACCTCCTCCGCACTCACAACCCGAGGGGCTGACATTGCGCCGTCGACGCCATAGACGGAGGGGCGGGGTCACGGTCAGGGAGGGTACCCCCTGTGTGCCTCGGACTGGCTGCGACCGCGGCCTCCTCCAAAGCTGCAGGAAGACAGGTCGGCGGGGAAAGGCCCGGGCATCCCGGCAGCACTCAAAGGGGAAGAGTCCTCACCTGGCCAGGCAGCGCTGATGAGCCTCAGGCCCCGCCCCCGGCCGGAGCCTGACCCCGCCCACCGGACTCTCCCTGAGCACAGGTGCACTTCATAGAGCCGCCGGGGGTTGGGGGGGCCGGTGAGGGGGATGGGGAACCTCAGTCCCAAGGGTCAGGGTGCCACCTACCCCATGGCGAAAGGGGACGCTCTTCCCCATGGGGGAAGGAGTCCAACTTCCCCCTTGGGGAACGGTAAACCTTCCCCGGGGCACACCTGCAGCCTCCTCTGGCACTCACACCCCCAGGGGCAGGCCGAGCGCCCGAAGACGCCCTAGACGGAGGGGCGGGGTCACCGTCAGGGAGGGCAAGCCCTGCAAGCCTCGGACTGTCTGCGTCCGCGGCCCCCTCCAAAACTGCAGGCAGACAGGTCGGTGCGGAAAGCCCCTGGCAAGCCAGCAGCACTCAAAGGGGAAGAGTCCTCACCTGGCCAGGCGGCGCTGATGAGCCTCGGGCCCCGCCCCCGGCCGGAGCCTGACCCCGCCCGCCGGACTCTGCCTGTGCAAAGGTGCACTACACAGAGCCGCCGCTAGGGGGCGCTGGCGAGGGGGGTGGGGTTCGGGGACCCTCAGCCCCAAGAGGGTAGGGGGACCTCTGCAACCACGGGGGTACAGAGTCCAAGGGCCCCTGCAAGGTGCAGGGACCGCAAGCCCGTTTTGGCCATGGGGCCCCCTTCCCCTCGGGGGACACCTGCAACCTCCTCCGCACTCACAACCCGAGGGGCTGACATTGCGCCGTCGACGCCATAGACGGAGGGGCGGGGTCACCGTCAGGGAGGGTACCCCCTGTGTGCCTCGGACTGGCTGCGACCGCGGCCTCCTCCAAAGCTGCAGGAAGACAGGTCGGCGGGGAAAGGCCCGGGCATCCCGGCAGCACTCAAAGGGGAAGAGTCCTCACCTGGCCAGGCAGCGCTTATGAGCCTCAGGCTCCGCCCCCGGCCGGAGCCTGACCCCGCCCACCGGACTCTGCCTGAGCACAGGTGCAGTTCACAGGGCCGCCGCTAGGGGGCGCGGGCGAGGGGTTTCGGGGACCCTCAGCCCCCACGGGGGTAGGGGACCCTCTACCCCAGGGGGAAACGCGACCCTCTTCGCCCTTGGGGGAACGGTAAATCTTCCTCCCGGGGCACCCCTGCACCTTCCCTCAGACTCACAAACCCAGGGGCAGGACGTGTGCCCCAAGACGCCCTAGACGAAGGGGCGGGGTCACCGTCAGGGAGGGCCACCCCCGCAAGCCACAGACAGACGGTGCCCGCGTCGTCCTCCAAAACTGCAGGCAGACAGGCCGGCGGGGAAAGCCCTTAGCATCCCAGCACCACTCAAAGTGGAAGAGTCGTCACCTGGCTCAGCAGCGCTGCTGAGCCCCAGGCTCCGCCCCCGGCCGGAGCCTGACCCCGCCCACCGGAATCTCCCTGAGCACAGGTGCACTTCATAGAGCCGCCGGGGGGGGGGCGGTGAGGGGGATGGGGACCCTCAGTCCCAAGGGGCAGGGTGCCACCTACCCCATGGGGAAAGGGGACGCTCTTCCCCCATGGGGGAAGGAGGCCAACTTCCCCCTTGGGGAATGGTAAAACTTCCCCCGGGGCACACCTGCAGCCTCCTCTGGCACTCACACCCCCAGGCGCAGGGCGTGCGCCCGAAGACGCCCTAGACGGAGGGGCGGGGTCACCGTCAGGGAGGGCAAGCCCTGCAAGCCTCGGACTGTCTGCGTCCGCGGCCCCCTCCAAAACTGCAGGCAGACAGGTCGGTGCGGAACGCCCCTGGCAAGCCAGCAGCACTCAAAGGGGAAGAGTCCTCACCTGGCCAGGCGGCGCTGATGAGCCTCGGGCCCCGCCGCCGGGCGGAGCCTGACCCCGCCCGCCGGACTCTGCCTGTGCAAAGGTGCACTTCACAGAGTCGCCGCTAGGGGGCGCTGGCGAGGGGGTGGGGTTCGGGGACCCTCAGCCCCAAGAGGGTAGGGGTCCTCTGCAACCACGGGGGTACAGAGTCCAAGGGCCCCTGCAATGTGCAGGGACCGCAAGCCCGTTTTGGCCATGGGGCCCCCGTCCCCTCGGGGACACCTGCAACCTCCTCCGCACTCACAACCCGAGGGGCTGACATTGCGCCGTCGACGCCATAGACGGAGGGGCGGGGTCACGGTCAGGGAGGGTACCCCCTGTGTGCCTCGGACTGGCTGCGACCGCGGCCTCCTCCAAAGCTGCAGGAAGACAGGTCGGCGGGGAAAGGCCCGGGCATCCCGGCAGCACTCAAAGGGGAAGAGTCCTCACCTGGCCAGGCAGCGCTGATGAGCCTCAGGCCCCGCCCCCGGCCGGAGCCTGACCCCGCCCACCGGACTCTCCCTGAGCACAGGTGCACTTCATAGAGCCGCCGGGGGTTGGGGGGGCCGGTGAGGGGGATGGGGAACCTCAGTCCCAAGGGTCAGGGTGCCACCTACCCCATGGCGAAAGGGGACGCTCTTCCCCCATGGGGGAAGGAGTCCAACTTCCCCCTTGGGGAACGGTAAACCTTCCCCGGGGCACACCTGCAGCCTCCTCTGGCACTCACACCCCCAGGGGCAGGCCGAGCGCCCGAAGACGCCCTAGACGGAGGGGCGGGGTCACCGTCAGGGAGGGCAAGCCCTGCAAGCCTCGGACTGTCTGCGTCCGCGGCCCCCTCCAAAACTGCAGGCAGACAGGTCGGTGCGGAAAGCCCCTGGCAAGCCAGCAGCACTCAAAGGGGAAGAGTCCTCACCTGGCCAGGCGGCGCTGATGAGCCTCGGGCCCCGCCCCCGGCCGGAGCCTGACCCCGCCCGCCGGACTCTGCCTGTGCAAAGGTGCACTACACAGAGCCGCCGCTAGGGGGCGCTGGCGAGGGGGGTGGGGTTCGGGGACCCTCAGCCCCAAGAGGGTAGGGGGACCTCTGCAACCACGGGGGTACAGAGTCCAAGGGCCCCTGCAAGGTGCAGGGACCGCAAGCCCGTTTTGGCCATGGGGCCCCCTTCCCCTCGGGGGACACCTGCAACCTCCTCCGCACTCACAACCCGAGGGGCTGACATTGCGCCGACGACGCCATAGACGGAGGGGCGGGGTCACCGTCAGGGAGGGTACCCCCTGTGTGCCTCGGACTGGCTGCGACCGCGGCCTCCTCCAAAGCTGCAGGAAGACAGGTCGGCGGGGAAAGGCCCGGGCATCCCGGCAGCACTCAAAGGGGAAGAGTCCTCACCTGGCCAGGCAGCGCTTATGAGCCTCAGGCTCCGCCCCCGGCCGGAGCCTGACCCCGCCCACCGGACTCTGCCTGAGCACAGGTGCAGTTCACAGGGCCGCCGCTAGGGGGCGCGGGCGAGGGGGTTCGGGGACCCTCAGCCCCCACGGGGGTAGGGGACCCTCTACCCCAGGGGGAAACGCGACCCTCTTCGCCCTTGGGGGAACGGTAAATCTTCCTCCCGGGGCACCCCTGCACCTTCCCTCAGACTCACAAACCCAGGGGCAGGACGTGTGCCCCAAGACGCCCTAGACGAAGGGGCGGGGTCACCGTCAGGGAGGGCCACCCCCGCAAGCCACAGACAGACGGTGCCCGCGTCGTCCTCCAAAACTGCAGGCAGACAGGCCGGCGGGGAAAGCCCTTAGCATCCCAGCACCACTCAAAGTGGAAGAGTCGTCACCTGGCTCAGCAGCGCTGCTGAGCCCCAGGCTCCGCCCCCGGCCGGAGCCTGACCCCGCCCACCGGAATCTCCCTGAGCACAGGTGCACTTCATAGAGCCGCCGGGGGGGGGGGCGGTGAGGGGGATGGGGACCCTCAGTCCCAAGGGGCAGGGTGCCACCTACCCCATGGGGAAAGGGGACGCTCTTCCCCCATGGGGGAAGGAGGCCAACTTCCCCCTTGGGGAATGGTAAAACTTCCCCGGGGCACACCTGCAGCCTCCTCTGGCACTCACACCCCCAGGCGCAGGGCGTGCGCCCGAAGACGCCCTAGACGGAGGGGCGGGGTCACCGTCAGGGAGGGCAAGCCCTGCAAGCCTCGGACTGTCTGCGTCCGCGGCCCCCTCCAAAACTGCAGGCAGACAGGTCGGTGCGGAACGCCCCTGGCAAGCCAGCAGCACTCAAAGGGGAAGAGTCCTCACCTGGCCAGGCGGCGCTGATGAGCCTCGGGCCCCGCCGCCGGGCGGAGCCTGACCCCGCCCGCCGGACTCTGCCTGTGCAAAGGTGCACTTCACAGAGCCGCCGCTAGGGGGCGCTGGCGAGGGGGTGGGGTTCGGGGACCCTCAGCCCCAAGAGGGTAGGGGTCCTCTGCAACCACGGGGGTACAGAGTCCAAGGGCCCCTGCAATGTGCAGGGACCGCAAGCCCGTTTTGGCCATGGGGCCCCCGTCCCCTCGGGGACACCTGCAACCTCCTCCGCACTCACAACCCGAGGGGCTGACATTGCGCCGTCGACGCCATAGACGGAGGGGCGGGGTCACCGTCAGGGAGGGTACCCCCTGTGTGCCTCGGACTGGCTGCGACCGCGGCCTCCTCCAAAGCTGCAGGAAGACAGGTCGGCGGGGAAAGGCCCGGGCATCCCGGCAGCACTCAAAGGGGAAGAGTCCTCACCTGGCCAGGCAGCGCTGATGAGCCTCAGGCCCCGCCCCCGGCCGGAGCCTGACCCCGCCCACCGGACTCTCCCTGAGCACAGGTGCACTTCATAGAGCCGCCGGGGGTTGGGGGGGCCGGTGAGGGGGATGGGGAACCTCAGTCCCAAGGGTCAGGGTGCCACCTACCCCATGGCGAAAGGGGACGCTCTTCCCCCTTGGGGGAACGGTAAATCTTCCTCCCGGGGCACCCCTGCACCTTCCCTCAGACTCACAAACCCAGGGGCAGGACGTGTGCCCCAAGACGCCCTAGACGAAGGGGCGGGGTCACCGTCAGGGAGGGCCACCCCCGCAAGCCACAGACAGACGGTGCCCGCGTCGTCCTCCAAAACTGCAGGCAGACAGGCCGGCGGGGAAAGCCCTTAGCATCCCAGCACCACTCAAAGTGGAAGAGTCGTCACCTGGCTCAGCAGCGCTGCTGAGCCCCAGGCTCCGCCCCCGGCCGGAGCCTGACCCCGCCCACCGGAATCTCCCTGAGCACAGGTGCACTTCATAGAGCCGCCGGGGGGGGGGCGGTGAGGGGGATGGGGACCCTCAGTCCCAAGGGGCAGGGTGCCACCTACCCCATGGGGAAAGGGACGCTCTTCCCCCATGGGGGAAGGAGGCCAACTTCCCCTTGGGGAATGGTAAAACTTCCCCCGGGGCACACCTGCAGCCTCCTCTGGCACTCACACCCCCAGGCGCAGGGCGTGCGCCCGAAGACGCCCTAGACGGAGGGGCGGGGTCACCGTCAGGGAGGGCAAGCCCTGCAAGCCTCGGACTGTCTGCGTCCGCGGCCCCCTCCAAAACTGCAGGCAGACAGGTCGGTGCGGAACGCCCCTGGCAAGCCAGCAGCACTCAAAGGGGAAGAGTCCTCACCTGGCCAGGCGGCGCTGATGAGCCTCGGGCCCCGCCGCCGGCGGAGCCTGACCCCGCCCGCCGGACTCTGCCTGTGCAAAGGTGCACTTCACAGAGCCGCCGCTAGGGGGCGCTGGCGAGGGGGTGGGGTTCGGGGACCCTCAGCCCCAAGAGGGTAGGGGTCCTCTGCAACCACGGGGGTACAGAGTCCAAGGGCCCCTGCAATGTGCAGGGACCGCAAGCCCGTTTTGGCCATGGGGCCCCGTCCCCTCGGGGACACCTGCAACCTCCTCCGCACTCACAACCCGAGGGGCTGACATTGCGCCGTCGACGCCATAGACGGAGGGGCGGGGTCACGGTCAGGGAGGGTACCCCCTGTGTGCCTCGGACTGGCTGCGACCGCGGCCTCCTCCAAAGCTGCAGGAAGACAGGTCGGCGGGGAAAGGCCCGGGCATCCCGGCAGCACTCAAAGGGGAAGAGTCCTCACCTGGCCAGGCAGCGCTGATGAGCCTCAGGCCCCGCCCCCGGCCGGAGCCTGACCCCGCCCACCGGACTCTCCCTGAGCACAGGTGCACTTCATAGAGCCGCCGGGGGTTGGGGGGCCGGTGAGGGGGATGGGGAACCTCAGTCCCAAGGGTCAGGGTGCCACCTACCCCATGGCGAAAGGGGACGCTCTTCCCCATGGGGGAAGGAGTCCAACTTCCCCCTTGGGGAACGGTAAACCTTCCCCCGGGGCACACCTGCAGCCTCCTCTGGCACTCACACCCCCAGGGGCAGGCCGAGCGCCCGAAGACGCCCTAGACGGAGGGGCGGGGTCACCGTCAGGGAGGGCAAGCCCTGCAAGCCTCGGACTGTCTGCGTCCGCGGCCCCCTCCAAAACTGCAGGCAGACAGGTCGGTGCGGAAAGCCCCTGGCAAGCCAGCAGCACTCAAAGGGGAAGAGTCCTCACCTGGCCAGGCGGCGCTGATGAGCCTCGGGCCCCGCCCCCGGCCGGAGCCTGACCCCGCCCGCCGGACTCTGCCTGTGCAAAGGTGCACTACACAGAGCCGCCGCTAGGGGGCGCTGGCGAGGGGGGTGGGGTTCGGGGACCCTCAGCCCCAAGAGGGTAGGGGGACCTCTGCAACCACGGGGGTACAGAGTCCAAGGGCCCCTGCAAGGTGCAGGGACCGCAAGCCCGTTTTGGCCATGGGGCCCCCTTCCCCTCGGGGGACACCTGCAACCTCCTCCGCACTCACAACCCGAGGGGCTGACATTGCGCCGACGACGCCATAGACGGAGGGGCGGGGTCACCGTCAGGGAGGGTACCCCCTGTGTGCCTCGGACTGGCTGCGACCGCGGCCTCCTCCAAAGCTGCAGGAAGACAGGTCGGCGGGGAAAGGCCCGGGCATCCCGGCAGCACTCAAAGGGGAAGAGTCCTCACCTGGCCAGGCAGCGCTTATGAGCCTCAGGCTCCGCCCCCGGCCGGAGCCTGACCCCGCCCACCGGACTCTGCCTGAGCACAGGTGCAGTTCACAGGGCCGCCGCTAGGGGGCGCGGCGAGGGGGTTCGGGGACCCTCAGCCCCCAGGGGTAGGGGACCCTCTACCCCAGGGGGAAACGCGACCCTCTTCGCCCTTGGGGGAACGGTAAAACTTCCTCCCGGGGCACCCCTGCACCTTCCTCTCAGACTCACAAACCCAGGGGCAGGACGTGTGCCCCAAGACGCCCTAGACGAAGGGGCGGGGTCACCGTCAGGGAGGGCCACCCCCGCAAGCCACAGACAGACGGTGCCCGCGTCGTCCTCCAAAACTGCAGGCAGACAGGCCGGCGGGGAAAGCCCTTAGCATCCCAGCACCACTCAAAGTGGAAGAGTCGTCACCTGGCTCAGCAGCGCTGCTGAGCCCCAGGCTCCGCCCCCGGCCGGAGCCTGACCCCGCCCACCGGAATCTCCCTGAGCACAGGTGCACTTCATAGAGCCGCCGGGGGGGGGGGCGTGAGGGGGATGGGGACCCTCAGTCCCAAGGGGCAGGGTGCCACCTACCCCATGGGGAAAGGGGACGCTCTTCCCCCATGGGGGAAGGAGGCCAACTTCCCCCTTGGGGAACGGTAAAACTTCCCCCGGGGCACACCTGCAGCCTCCTCTGGCACTCACACCCCCAGGCGCAGGGCGTGCGCCCGAAGACGCCCTAGACGGAGGGGCGGGGTCACCGTCAGGGAGGGCAAGCCCTGCAAGCCTCGGACTGTCTGCGTCCGCGGCCCCCTCCAAAACTGCAGGCAGACAGGTCGGTGCGGAACGCCCCTGGCAAGCCAGCAGCACTCAAAGGGGAAGAGTCCTCACCTGGCCAGGCGGCGCTGATGAGCCTCGGCCCCGCCCCCGGCGGAGCCTGACCCCGCCCGCCGGACTCTGCCTGTGCAAAGGTGCACTACACAGAGCCGCCGCTAGGGGGCGCTGGCGAGGGGGTGGGGTTCGGGGACCCTCAGCCCCAAGAGGGTAGGGGACCTCTGCAACCACGGGGGTACAGAGTCCAAGGGCCCCTGCAAGGTGCAGGGACCGCAAGCCCGTTTTGGCCATGGGGCCCCCTTCCCCTCGGGGGACACCTGCAACCTCCTCCGCACTCACAACCCGAGGGGCTGACATTGCGCCGTCGACGCCATAGACGGAGGGGCGGGGTCACCGTCAGGGAGGGTACCCCCTGTGTGCCTCGGACTGGCTGCGACCGCGGCCTCCTCCAAAGCTGCAGGAAGACAGGTCGGCGGGGAAAGGCCCGGGCATCCCGGCAGCACTCAAAGGGGAAGAGTCCTCACCTGGCCAGGCAGCGCTTATGAGCCTCAGGCTCCGCCCCCGGCCGGAGCCTGACCCCGCCCACCGGACTCTGCCTGAGCACAGGTGCAGTTCACAGGGCCGCCGCTAGGGGGCGCGGGCGAGGGGTTTCGGGGACCCTCAGCCCCACGGGGGTAGGGGACCCTCTACCCCAGGGGGAAACGCGACCCTCTTCGCCCTTGGGGGAACGGTAAATCTTCCTCCCGGGGCACCCCTGCACCTTCCCTCAGACTCACAAACCCAGGGGCAGGACGTGTGCCCCAAGACGCCCTAGACGAAGGGGCGGGGTCACCGTCAGGGAGGGCCACCCCCGCAAGCCACAGACAGACGGTGCCCGCGTCGTCCTCCAAAACTGCAGGCAGACAGGCCGGCGGGGAAAGCCCTTAGCATCCCAGCACCACTCAAAGTGGAAGAGTCGTCACCTGGCTCAGCAGCGCTGCTGAGCCCCAGGCTCCGCCCCGGCCGGAGCCTGACCCCGCCCACCGGAATCTCCCTGAGCACAGGTGCACTTCATAGAGCCGCCGGGGGGGGGGGGCGGTGAGGGGGATGGGGACCCTCAGTCCCAAGGGGCAGGGTGCCACCTACCCCATGGGGAAAGGGGACGCTCTTCCCCCATGGGGGAAGGAGGCCAACTTCCCCTTGGGGAATGGTAAAACTTCCCCCGGGGCACACCTGCAGCCTCCTCTGGCACTCACACCCCCAGGCGCAGGGCGTGCGCCCGAAGACGCCCTAGACGGAGGGGCGGGGTCACCGTCAGGGAGGGCAAGCCCTGCAAGCCTCGGACTGTCTGCGTCCGCGGCCCCCTCCAAAACTGCAGGCAGACAGGTCGGTGCGGAACGCCCCTGGCAAGCCAGCAGCACTCAAAGGGGAAGAGTCCTCACCTGGCCAGGCGGCGCTGATGAGCCTCGGGCCCCGCCGCCGGGCGGAGCCTGACCCCGCCCGCCGGACTCTGCCTGTGCAAAGGTGCACTTCACAGAGCCGCCGCTAGGGGGCGCTGGCGAGGGGGTGGGGTTCGGGGACCCTCAGCCCCAAGAGGGTAGGGGTCCTCTGCAACCACGGGGGTACAGAGTCCAAGGGCCCCTGCAATGTGCAGGGACCGCAAGCCCGTTTTGGCCATGGGGCCCCCGTCCCCCGGGGGACACCTGCAACCTCCTCCGCACTCACAACCCGAGGGGCTGACATTGCGCCGTCGACGCCATAGACGGAGGGGCGGGGTCACCGTCAGGGAGGGTACCCCCTGTGTGCCTCGGACTGGCTGCGACCGCGGCCTCCTCCAAAGCTGCAGGAAGACAGGTCGGCGGGGAAAGGCCCGGCATCCCGGCAGCACTCAAAGGGGAAGAGTCCTCACCTGGCCAGGCAGCGCTGATGAGCCTCAGGCCCCGCCCCCGGCCGGAGCCTGACCCCGCCCACCGGACTCTCCCTGAGCACAGGTGCACTTCATAGAGCCGCCGGGGGTTGGGGCGGTGAGGGGATGGGGAACCTCAGTCCCAAGGTCAGGGTGCCACCTACCCCATGGCGAAAGGGACGCTCTTCCCCCATGGGGAAGGAGTCCAACTTCCCCTTGGGGAACGGTAAACCTTCTCCCGGGGCACACCTGCAGCCTCCTCTGGCACTCACACCCCAGGGGCAGGCCGTGCGCCCGAAGACGCCCTAGACGGAGGGGCGGGGTCACCGTCAGGGAGGGCAAGCCCTGCAAGCCTCGGACTGTCTGCGTCCGCGCCCCCTCCAAAACTGCAGGCAGACAGGTCGGTGCGGAAAGCCCTGGCAAGCCAGCAGCACTCAAAGGGGAAGAGTCCTCACCTGGCCAGGCGGCGCTGATGAGCCTCGGGCCCGCCCCCGGCGGAGCCTGACCCCGCCCGCCGGACTCTGCCTGTGCAAAGGTGCACTACACAGAGCCGCCGCTAGGGGGCGCTGGCGAGGGGGTGGGGTTCGGGGACCCTCAGCCCCAAGAGGGTAGGGGGACCTCTGCAACCACGGGGGTACAGAGTCCAAGGGCCCCTGCAAGGTGCAGGGACCGCAAGCCCGTTTTGGCCATGGGGCCCCCTTCCCTCGGGGGACACCTGCAACCTCCTCCGCACTCACAACCCGAGGGCTGACATTGCGCCGTCGACGCCATAGACGGAGGGGCGGGGTCACCGTCAGGGAGGGTACCCCTGTGTGCCTCGGACTGGCTGCGACCGCGGCCTCCTCCAAAGCTGCAGGAAGACAGGTCGGCGGGGAAGGCCCGGGCATCCCGGCAGCACTCAAAGGGGAAGAGTCCTCACCTGGCCAGGCAGCGCTGATGAGCCTCAGGCTCCGCCCCCGGCCGGAGCCTGACCCCGCCACCGGACTCTGCCTGAGCACAGGTGCAGTTCACAGGCCGCCGCTAGGGGGCGCGGGCGAGGGGTTCGGGGACCCTCAGCCCACGGGGGTAGGGACCCTCTACCCCAGGGAAACGCGACCCTCTTCGCCCTTGGGGAAACGGTAATCTTCCTCCCGGGGCACCCCTGCACCTTCCCTCAGACTCACAAACCCCAGGGGCAGGACGTGTGCCCAAGACGCCCTAGACGAAGGGGCGGGGTCACCGTCAGGGAGGCCACCCCCGCAAGC
>NW_023601616.1:0-18364 GCF_014898055.3 Talpa occidentalis
GCTTGTATAAATAAATAAATACATACATACATACATATACATACATAAATAAAAATTAAAAAAATAAATCTTAAAAAAAATAAGTGGATCTAAATTGTAAATAAGTAAAGAAAAATAATAACAAAGGTAACAAGGTATTCCAGATAGGATCCTGGAATATAAAAAGGATATATGTTAAATTCTAAAGACATATTAATGAAATATGGACTTTAGATGATAATAATAATCTATTGTCACAGGTTCATTACTTGTAACCAATGACCCATAGTGGTATAATATGTTAATTATAGGGAAACTGGGTATGGAGTATATGGGAACTCTCTGAACAGTCATTGCAATTTTTCTTTAACTGTAAATCTACTAAATATCAAACTACTAAAATATTGCAAGATAGTAGGTAACATTTATTTTCTTCTTTTAAATTTATTGCTCAGTTTTTCAAAGTTAACCAAAATAAACATAATTTTTTTTTGGCCTAAGTATAATCTCTTTATATTTCTAAAGACCTTCCTGATGGAAAACACATGGGAATCATTCTTCATGGAGAACCTACTACAGAAATGTAAATCACAGTTAAATTATTCCTGGCTTATAATGGCTTCTTAGGCTGATTAAAATCTGTGGGCTCTTGGGGGAATAAAACTGATGTTTAATAAAACGTTCCTTTTATCTTTTGGCTAATTACTGAGATTTAGAGACGAAACTCTAAATATTTCTTTTGTAACCCCTTAATTGCTTTTCTAGTGAATTTTAAAGGACCACTTTGTGTGGATCTGTTTCATCTCTCCCTTGTCTTTATAGATCAAACTACAGCCCCTAAAATATTATTTATGGTGTCAAAATATTGACTCAAACATTCTTGATGGTAGTCGTCAAACTATTTTAAACTACTTTAGCCACTACTGTGATTTAGTTTTTACTGACAGTTTAATAACATCTAATTCTGAGTAGTCTACAAGCAAATTATTAGTTAATAATATCACCAAAGTGAAACATTTTACCAAGCATGGGATAAACCAAATTTGAATTTTGGTTTAATCTGGGAAACCTGGTAAATTGGATGCTACTGAGAGATGGTAAATAGTCCATAGGTATATCTTCTTTTTCATCCTTTATTTGCTAATTCACTCACCAAATAACCCATTCATAAATCCACTTGCTCACTCATTCTTCCAATAATATTTTGATTTTTTTTACTCAATTACCTTTCAACTCATTATCCTCCATCCATCCATCCATTCATCCATCCAGCCATTCATCCATCTATCCAATAATCCATCTAAAAATTTCTGATTGGTATAATTATCCATCTGTCCACAGCAGTAAATGTCCAGCTGTGAATTTGATCTAGCCACTCACTTTCTAACCTAGCTTTTAATAAAGATAATTTTAGATTAGGTATTAAGCTAAGCACCATGAGTTACAAGGAATAATTACATAAATCTTCTCTAGACAAGGGAGACATATGATTTGCTTGAATTTTGAAATCAAGAATTTATTGCAAATGTCTTCCAAAGATTTATGATCAGAGTGCAGCTATTATCTTTTACTTGCCTACAACACACTCCTTAAATAAATGATTCTGAATTCTGGTTTCATAGAGAAATTGCCAGAAGAAAGTATTTGCAAAAAAACTAGGTACTCAGGACCTAAACAATCATTCATTCATGATGAAACATCTCATTATGTCATATGAATCATGATTTATGAATCACAGATTTAGATAAATAAGATTTGTTTATTTTATTTATTTATATATTTTTTAGGTTTTCCTATCATGAAAGCATCAGGACTGAGTGGTGGTAGATATGAGAGGATGTCCTTTGACATGCTACTTTATTGCTAATCTCAGTGTCAAATGGTCATTATTTAGGATAAATTATCTTTTGTCAGTGACTTCATAATTTGCAAATGACATAGATTTTTATTTAACACATTTAAAGACTGCCCCATACCCACCCCAAGTGAATTCAGTATATCAGAATTATTTTATTAATGTATCTATGCATTAAAATATCTGTTTATATTAGTATTTGACTTAATTTAGCAATGCTTAACGAACATAAAGAGTAAATAATAAAGTTTAAAATCTTTATCCTAGAATATAAGTTTCTACAATATGACCTGGGAAGATATTTTAGTTCTATATCCCAGCTCAGCTGTCACTATAGACCCATTTTTATTATTTAATAAATCCGAGCTCCTGCTGTTCTATTTGCAACTGTTTTTTGTTATCGCTATTTCCTCTGCCTTCAATGTTCATCTTACATCTGCCTAACTCAATAATCATCACAACTTCCTCACAGGCCATGCTATTTTCTTACTTTCTACCTAAGCTATCTATTTCCTCCTTGTATATAGAGTTGGTGATATTAGAATCAAATGTAAAAAGCTGTTGCAAGGATTGAATGGCATCATGAGTTTAAATTTTTGCCACAGTAGCTGGCATAGAAAACAATCAAAGATAGTATTATCATTTATCTGGGCCCATCAAATGGTTGCTGGTTCTTTAAAAACAAAGGCCATGTCTTACCCATTTTATTTGCATGTTGATGGGTTACCTGAGCAGGGACTAAGACATTTAATAACCATTGATTGAATCTATCAATAAGATACCATGAGAAATATTGGGTATGTTGGCTCAATAACAGGACATTAGAGTAGGTGAACACCAGAGACACTAAGATAATGACAATTCAGAACACAGTAAGTAACTCAGTATCAAAGCAATGTAGGAGTCCAGATAGTGAGGAATATATATATTTTTCCTATTCAAGTATAATAATCTAATAACAATCATACCAGTGACAATAAGATAGTAATAGGAACAAGCATTACCAGGCATTGAAGTAAACACCTGCATGCATTATATTAACATTCAATCATCAAAACAAAACATAACTCCATTTAATAGATGCAGAAATAGTACAAAACACTTAAATGTTTATAAGTCACACAGCTAGTGGCAGATCCAGAACTGATTCTCAGGTTTCAAACTATAGTTCCAGAGCTCTTAACCATCATGATCAAATGTATGAATCAGTGCATTATTTCTATTAACAAAATTCCCTTGTAAAGTCTCCTAATCCAGAAGGCTGTGAATAAAGAAAGGGTAAAAGCAAGAGTCTGCATGTGCTATAGGAAAAATTCAATGACATTTTTTTTTTTAATTTTTTTTTTAAGATTTATTTATTTATTATACAAGCACTGGGTACAGTCAGAAGCGCAGGAGGGTGAGAGAATTCACCAGAGCCAGAGCGGGGAGCAGAGCAGGCAGAAGGACCGAAGCACACTGCTGAGGGGAGCAGCGGGCGGCAGGAGAGGTCTGCGCGCCATGTGGACCCTCCTCCGGTGGCCGGGGAGCAACCGGGGATCGAACCGGCGCTGCAGAGGCCGTGGGCAGCTTCGCAACCCAGCGCTCAACCACTGCGCCACCGGGAGCCCCTAAATGACATTTTTTAATGGATAAAAATGTCTTCAGTGAAAAAATATGCCACTGCTTGAAGTACACTTTTCTGACAGTATGTTTCCATGGAACTTGTGCTTTTCATTTTTCTTTGAGCTATTTAAATTTGTAAATAAAAAAGAAATTTAATGTGTGGAAAAAACAGTAGTACTATATTATTATTCATAAATATGAAAATATCTTGTCTGATTGAAATTAATTTCCTCTATTTCTATAGAAGATGACAATTTTGCATCTATTAAGAATGTTCTTTCACACATGCTAAGGGTTTAATGGAAGTCTGGAGTACAGAAAGATCAAAATTAAGTAGTAGTGTTGTAGAATATGTACTTCATGTATGACCAGAAGTTTCCCAAGCACAAATGTCATAGCTTTGTTACAGCTATATAACCTGGTACTCAATAGACATCTGCTGGGTGAATTAGTCTCTGCTTGAACCAGCTGTGCAACTACAACATTACAACAAATATTCCTTTTATATTTCTTTTTCACATTTGAAATTTATGAATCATAATTATTTCTGTTAGCAGAGGAAAGGAAATAATAAATAACCTTCTTATTTACTGAATTCAAAATGGAAATGAAGGTGCTACTAGTGGTTTGGAATACATAATAGATAGGGGAAAATTCAACTATGCCATAAAATGTGACTTGTTAAGGGTTATGAAGAATAAATTCATAACTAATGCAACGGTATGACAGCAATTTCAGTAATAGAAACTTTAAGCATTAATCTCGAGATCATGGAAGACTGAAATACATTTTAAGTGACATGTCTCTTATGTCTAAAATAGAAGTGTATAGATCACATCTATCTCTGGTTTACCTGTTGAGTATCATGAGAAAGGGAATTGTATTTTATTTTTTAATATTTGTCTTCAGTAATCAGCAATACTATAAATTAATTTTATTAAAATAGAGTAAGCAATTCAAGTCATATTTTATGAGTGCCTACTATGTGCAAGATGTTGTATTAAGAATTTGGACATTCATTTTTTTAACTTTCACAATACTCCTATGTAACAATCGTGATTTTCATTTAGTCGAAGCAATGGACTCAAAGAGGTTAAAAAATTTGTTCTGTGCCAATATGCTAAAGGCAAATGGAAATTAGAATTTAATTTTTCAGATATTTCTCCCAGAGACCAATCAAATGAAATCATATTAATAAATTGAATTTACTTCTTGCTATCTAAATTCAATACTTTTTTTAAATAGGGATATTCAGGTAAACCCTTTATCAGAAAAAGAGAATCATAATGAAAATCTTATTTCTAAATGTTACAAAGTCCTTCTTATTGAAAGCCTAAGAAATAAGAGCCATGGGAACGTGTCAGTTTTGGACTCCATTAACTGTGTTCAAGAGAATTTTTAACTTTATGGTATTTAATTAAACTAAACAAAGAACCCTGCATCAGATAGGTGAGTGAATTGCTTCCTTAAGCTAAATAAAAGGGGAAAAAATGTCCTGGTATGTACTCTATATTCCAGAGATTGAAAAATATAACACTGAGAAAAAGGTGTCACATATTCATTTATTGACAGAAAGACATTATTTTAAACTCTGAAAAAAGGGTCAGAAAATTTCATGAGGAATATTATATTCCTTTCAGAAAAATAGAAAGCAAACCATTATTACAGGAGACAGTCTCTGCACTGTCTTCAACTTAAACTCTCACCCTTCACTTAAGAGGTTTTCTTGCATGTTTAGAAAAATACAATATGCACTTATAAATATAATCAAGTTTGTCCCTGTCAAACAACTCTGAGTGGAATATATTAACCTTATCCCTGCTTATAGCCAAGAATGTGGCTGAGCTACAACACTAAGTTGCCAGTAAACAAAGGAGCTAGAAAAAACGTGGACTACATATAACCTGTGTTTCCTAGATAAGAACTGCAGTACAAATCTTCAGCAGAAAATGTTAAGTGTAAATGCAATTATGAATGTTTGTGTAGTTGAACCGTGGAAACACCTTTACTGATACGGTAATATAACCTTAGAACCACTTTTCTCAAGAAAATTTGGCCTGCAATGCAGTCTAGAAACATAGTATGTACTTTTTAATTGCAGTATGCATATTTCCTGATAACTCTTAGGAAGTACTAAATGCACAGTTTTATCTGCTTTATAAACATAGCTTCAACACATCGTATAACATATCCCCAGGAAACCTGAAAAATATTGGCAGCCTCAGGTAACTCTAGTTCTGGAGATAGGACAATAGTTATAATTGTCTTTAAATCTGACTAAATTCCATCCTTTACTTAAGACAAAACCACTCCTGGGAATGGAAACCACTGCACCAGGAACGTAAGTTCTCAACATGTGAAGGGAGCATAGAAAACAGAATGGGATAGAAAGAGACAAAAAGTAAACAGACTGAGTGTAGATCCTTGAAAGGAGAACACATGCTTTTTCCTATCCATTAGACAAAAGCTTGATTTATTAATGGATTTCTTGAAGGAATCTATAAAATCAGTTTTCTTCTAATATTAGATGAAGATTCTGTATTTCACAAGGGAGTAACATTTAGGGAAGTGCAACAAAGCCCCCTCTCTTAATGTTATCATGTGAGGCAGAAAGATCTCCTAAGAGACTGTTAGGGAAATTTCTGTATCTGTATGAGGATGGATTAAATGGATATTTGGGACCCTTTAAATTCAGTGACCAAATTTCTGGAAACTTTTCTAAGAAATGTTGGAGAGTGAAATATCGAATCCTTTATGCATAGTCTCTTCTTATCACACTATAGGTAAAGAATTTCATGTGCTGACTACTGGTAAAAGATTGCCAGAGTGAATTTTTTTAGATTAGTTTTTATGAGGTGGGTCAATTTCCTTTGATAAACAATATATTTTATAAAATCCTGTCATCAGGTTGTCTTTTTCTCTTTCCCTCCTCTCTTCCTCCATCCTCACTTTCCTTTTTTGTTTCCTACTCATTTTCTTTTCTTTTCTTTTCTTTATGCATACAAGAGCTGGGGTACAGGCCAGAGATGCTGGGCTGAGAGGACTAACCAGAGACATAGTCGGGAACAGACCTGGCAGACTGACTGAAATATACTGCTGAAGCGAGCAGTGGGAGCACAGGGGAGGTCTTCTGCACTATATGGGTCAGCTTCCTGGCCAGGGATCAAATTTGTGCTGCAGTGGCTGCAGATTGCTTCATGGTGTTGTTTCTTAACCCCCTGTGCCTCCAGGAAGGTCCCACCTCCTCATTTTCTCCCTCTTTCTATCCTCTTTTTTTGCATTTTTTTCTTAACTATTTTGTTGCTGAATCTTTCCACACAACTGCTTTTAGAAATGAATATCCTCTTTGTATTGTATTCAATAAAATCACACACATTCTGTAATCAGCAGATCAATGAAATGAAATAAACTAAATAAATCCATGAATTTGGTTTCCATATATCTGCTGAGACCCTACAGAAAAAAAAAAAAAGTGCTTGACTGTGAAATTGTATACATTTTTTTTTGTGTTATCAATATTTATTCTATGTGGACTTCATACCTTTCATTATCCATGGGCTAATTCACAATTTTCTAAGTTGTAGAGAACTGTACTGGTTTAAAGTGCACAACACTGTTCAAAAAAAAAAAAGTCTTCTCATAGACACAAAAATTCTTCCTAATACAGTTTCAAGTAGACTTTCTTCAAACTGTGAAGAAATTTTCACATCAGTTTCGAAATTGAGTTCAGCATTTTGATTATATAAATGGCGATGTTTTTTAAATGTCCCATAGTTGATTATAATTCTGCCTAGTTTCCTCTTTAATAATGTGGTAAGTAAAATCTTTGATACATGTTTATTTTATATTTGTAGGACAGCCATGGTTTTGTGTATATTATTTGAAAATCAAAATTTAATATGTAGAAGATAGTGATTAAGTATTATATCTAAAAAGGAAGTACAGTTTGTTCCTGTTTTTTAAAATTGCAGAAGTTATCACTGTTAAAAATAAGGCATATTTTAAAATGTATTTAATGAATAAAATCAGTGTGCATTTTCTTTACTGACCTTTATTTTATTTCATAATAAAATTTGTGATAACATTTGCTGCTTAGCATGCAGGTTCACAATGGAGTTTTCTACATTTTAAATAGGGATAATAGGCTATTTATGGATGTAATGATTCCCTGGGAAGTTCACAATGTTTAACTACAACTCTAAAAAAAGCCATAGGACTAACGATATTTCATAACATGGTATGTGATTTTTCAAAAAGTGTTGGTCTTAAATGCCTCAAAATGTTTAGAAGCTGCACTGCAATTCAAGTTTTTAAAAGTAATTGCAAAGAAGCATGTAGACTGTTCTTTTACCAGGATTTTTATTTTTTTTTTTTATTTTTTTTTTATAGGCATGCTTTAATTTGCTTTGTTTTGATACATTTTGCAAAAGTAGTAATTGCAAAGACCGAAGTCACTGCTAGCACAGGAGAGGTCTGCACGCCATTGACTCCTCTGGTCGCAGAGGCAGCTTCGCAACCAGTCAAGCTGAGGCCAACCAAGGATTTTTAAATGTCTGTTATGTCAGACATTTTTAAATGTCTGTTATGTCACATCCCCACTGCCTCTGTTCTGTTAAGATGACTGTGATATTCTTGCTGTTATAGGGTAATAGGCAGAAAGGAACCAGGGCAGTAGGTCACCAAACAATTGCCTCTAGTTGTATTACATATTCAAGTTTCCAAGAATGCTGCAAGTAGCAGATGTGTGGTCTGGATCCACAGTGGTCTCCTTTCCTATGTCAACTGCATGGTTAAAATATATGTTACACTCTGGTGTCAGACTGAATCTCTGTCCAGTGGTTCAGCAATAAATATAGCACTTAGGTAGAGACTAAAGATGAGACAAGGCCCCGGTGGGAATTGTTCTTTTTGCTTTTGAATCTAGAGCCTTATCTTGGGGTACCTGCTCCCTCCCGTTGTTAAGATCCACATACTGCAGACATTTTTAGTGAGATCATTCAATTGTCTGGATTTTGTCTTCCTTTCTGGACCCCTTCCTGGATATGAGACTTTAAAATAGCTAGTTGCTCATGTCTAGAGATTTACAATGTTTTCTTCCTTAATCTTATGAAAATGTGTGCAATGGCATTAGGACTAGGAAAAACTCTAAAATTGATTCAGCTGCTCTCAATAGAACAATTATGAAAGATAACAAGTGTCTGAGGTATAAAAGAAAAAAAAATTGCCACTAACACTTTTTTTTATCTGACTAAGGCTAAAATAATTGAAACACAACTCACCTATTCTGCATACATGGTTACTAGCTCACTTCACAACAAGCATTGCATTTTGTACTTTCTTGTTAAATTATAACAAAAACCACCATGGTTTTAAATTTGAAATTTATATAAGAGGAAGTAAAATATTAATGTAAAAGAATGAATGCTTTAATTAAAAGTGTTGATTAATGTTTATTTAAAAAGACTAAAATTTATAATTAATTTATTGCATTTTTATAGAAATATATCACCCAGCATGATTATCTATTCATAATGCCAATACTTGGGAAATACTTAAATCTTAATTACAAAGCCCTCAGCAAGATTTTCGATAGTATCTAATTTTTTCTTAGAAAAATACTGGATTATAAAGTGAAGTGTCCTACTATTCCCTGTTTGTTTTATATTTAAATGAACACATATAAAGCATCTATATATTGATTATATATTTAACCTACTATATCATATATATTATAAATAAATATAAATACATATCAAGAAGTAAGGTATGTATGTTAGTGAAGATGATTCTCATAGTAATGGAGGAGTTGGAAATTCAGTGCCTTCAAGGAACATTATTTTTTTGGCTGGAAGTGAACATCTTAAATCTGTACCTTGAAAACACCAAAAGCACTTATTATTTTGGTCTGCATTTTGCTTTCAGGGAACATAAAGGAGAAAACCTCATCTATAAATGTTATGTAATAATTTGTCAGTTTTATTTCCCTTTTGTTTTTGGCACTACTGAACTGCAGTGGTTTCATAAAACACTGCACTGTGTTCCTCCAATGAAGTATGAACTTGAACCAATCAGGATTGTGGTGATGACTCTTTATTCTGGAAGTTCTTACTAGGCTGAGAGTGCTTGCAGCTTTAGGACCATATCGCCTCCACACATATATATTCACACATGTTCTTAGTGAATAGCACAAAGGAGGTGCTTAATAAATGTGTTGAATGAGAAAATCAAAGTGAGTTGAATAGGTTATGGTCTCTGTGGGAGGTCCCTATTTTTCTAAACACATAATTGAGTCACAAATATCCATATTACTTGGCTGGCCAGGAGGAACATAATAAATAAATTGTCTGCTGAGTCCAGGCACATTTCAAGAGATTAGCATTTACATGAAAGAACTGAAGTGCTTATCTATGAGCACAGCATTTTGGGTGGAGAATCATTAATAAAATGTATCATACTGTTTTTAATAAATAGGATAATGGAACATACTAAACAGATGCAACTCTTACAGTTCAGACCTCCATTACGAATGAAAATTAATATTCTAGATGAGGGATTGGGAAACTTCTGATAAAGAGTCAAAAAGTAAATATTTTTAGACTTCAGGGGTATACTGTCTTTGTCACAACTACTCAACCCTGTTGTCATAGCACAAAGGCAGTGAGAAATAACATAAAAAATGTCATGGCTATGTTTCATTAAACTTCTTTACAAAAACAGGAAGCAAGCTAGATTTAGCTCACCAACTCCTGTTCTACACTGTAATTGTGGTATCACTGAGACATGTAACTTCTTCTACTACTTTAAATGTCCAACAGTGTGTTTTACATTTCTATTTAGAACCCTGATTTTTTGTTTTAGGGCTTTCTGGTACTATTAATCCATTAATCAATTAAATATTTTAATGTATTAATTTTATATAACATGCAATGTGACTTAATATATTATCCATTTATATCTAACATAAAATATATTTCTAGGGCCTCCCCGGTGGCGCAGCGGTTGAGCGCTGGGTTGCGAAGCTGCCAGCGGCCTCTGCGGCGCCGGTTCGATCCCCGGCTGCTCCCCGGCCACCGGAGGAGGGTCCCACATGGCACGCAGACCTCTCCTGCCGCCCGCTGCTCCCCTCAGCAGTGCGCTTCGGTCCTTCTGCCTGCTCTGCTCCCCGCTCTGGCTCTGGTGAATTCTCTCACCCTCCCGTGCTTCTGACTGTACCCAGTGCATGTAAAAACAAAAAACAAAACAAAGAAAACATGCCTCTATAAAAAAAAAAATATATATATATTTCTATATGATTTTCATTTGAAGACTACTACATACCTATAAATTATAGCCATAATCACAGATAAACTAATGTACACTTTATTTTAAATTTAAAAAATTCAGACTATAGAAATATTTCATTTATTTATGTGAGGGCATAAAGAGCCTCCCTTACCACATTACATTCAATTTATGTAAGGGTGGCCTCTATCTTCTTTATTTCTTATTGTTCCTTCCCACTTCAATTTTCAGTTTAGCCCTCACAAAATCCTCACTCTGAAATTAGATCTACAAATGAACTGTTTGAATTATGTGTTAAGAGTCATAACATTCCATTAAAGTGATTCCGGAAAATATCATTTAGATTAAAAAATAAAAGAAATTGTGGATATCTGTAGAATAAATATATGCATTTTGTCTCCATTAAGTTCATATGCTTAATTTGTTTAAAGTCTTTTTTTTAAATTGAGGACTACCTGTTTTGATACATTTGTGATTTTGCTCTCACAATTCTGTGCAATATGATTTTGGAGTCCTTTTATGCCCTCTTAGAACATCTTGCTTTACATTTGCACATAATCATCCAAATTTTGAATTTCCTAGAGGGATTTTTTTTTTTTAATTTATAGATGGAATAGACTTGGAAGGAACCTAGCATATTAGTTGGTATAGTAACTTTCATCTGACTATAGTACATTGACTTTATTTTCTGCTTAGTACCCAGCATTTACCTGGGCATTTATTTATTTATTTATTTATTTTTTTTTTTTTATAAATTTTATTGTATATCATACAATTGCACCATTCTGACAATCCCTCCCCTAGGCCCCCCTAAAAGTGTCTCTGTTTCATTTTTTGTTGATTTTGAATTTCACTATAGATTCATTTTCCTGGTCCCTTATTTAGTTTTCTGATTCCTGCTATGAGTTGACCATCCGGATTTTTTCTTTTTCTTTTTGGCTTATCGCTGAGCATGATCCCTCCAGCGCCATCCATGTTGCTGCAAGTTGCATGTGTTATTTTTTGAATGCTGAGTAATATTCCATGGTATATATGTACCACATCTTCTTGATCCAGTACATTGACTTTAATTAGAACAAGAACAACAAAATGCAGGTATTGATAGCCAAAACCTCTATTCGGAATTAAAGAATAGAGCATTCACTGGCATTCCCATCTGTTTATTATTTTGCATGCCAAGATGATTAGGTAGCATAACTCACAGATTTTCCATATAAATGTTTATAGCAGACTTGGACAGCAAAGCTGGGGTGCATGAATTGTTAGCCTGGGCATGAATGTGCAGATGACCATCCAGAAATGGGCCATGGTTTTGATGTATGTCAAAATCCACTTTAGCATCCAGTAATTCTAGCATCCAGCAATTCTAGTAAGTCCAGTAATATAATGGAAAACATTATACTGATTTTCCACTTAACCAAATGTTATTCTCAGACTTGAGTCACAGCATTTCATTCTCTGACTGTGTATGGTTAAAAATAGCCACAGCTGGGCCACTTAAACCTGGGATCTGAAGAGAGTTGAAAAAATCTCTTGTCAAGAGTTTTGTTGTAGTTCTTCTAAGACTACAGTCATTTCTGAAACATAGGTCACACATATGTCAGGAGAGAATCTGACTATTGAATCATTGATTGCCATGACCTGTCTTTGCATGAGTACTGCCATTTTAATTTACAAAAAATATATCTTAACAATTTATAAATCTTGGGAATTTAGTTTCTACATATTTTTTTAAAGACTTGTATAATTCTCATTTTAGTCTCAACAGCAGTTCTTAATGCTATCATTCCATTTAGACATCAAACATACTGTGACGCTTTCTTTACTCTTCTGACAAATCCACATGTTACAGAAACAAAGAAATAATTAAAAACAATAGCAAAATAAAGCTTGAACTGTAATAAAAATGGCAATAATTTATAATGAATATATACTTCCATAAGTAAATTTCCAGGCACAACTTCTAAAAAGCTGAGAATTGCCTACATGTAGAACTAAAATAGAATAACATTTAAATGTGGAATTTTGGGCCTCCCTGGTGACCTAGGGGTTAAATATTAGCACCATGGACTGAGTTCGATCCCCAGCCAGGGAGTTAACCCACATGGTGCAGCAACCTCACCTGTCTTGCCTATTGATCCCTTAGCAGTGTATTTCAGTAGATCCGCCTGGCCTGTTCTACTCTGTCTCTGGTGAATCCTCTCAACCCCTGTACCTCTGACCTACACCCCAGTTCTTGTATGCATCCATAAAAAATATCTGAAACAAGATAAATGTGAAATGTTCTATCATATTGTATCAGTAAATCAAGTATCAAAAACAACATTAAGCTTGCTAAAGTTCATCATGTTTCTTTGCAAACAATTCCTTTTGTTGTGGAAATTTCTTGAAATAGCTTTAGCCAGCATTTATTCTACTGTGATGAGACAGTAGTACTTAAAAGTGAAATAGTTTTATCATGGATATGCTAAGATTTGGGGCTGAAATGAAATACATACTGTACCTTTAAGGCCAGTATCTATGCTGATCTTTGTCACAGGGTTTGTGCTTCAAAAATCTGAAACTGCTCATGCACCATTTGATAAGCTATAAGGAAGATCAGAAGAATCTATCTAGCATACAGATTATCAAATGTGGTATAGGTCTGTTGTTTCCATTTGCTAACTAGCCTCTAGTTCTTCCTCTGGTCACCACACCAGGATTTTTACTAGAGGACACACTTCTCCTTCACAATAAGCCTGTTTTGTGTGGTAGTATTGACTCAGTAAAGCAATAAGCAACACATGGCATAGTTCTAGCCACTCAAAGTAGTTTCCAGTTCACTGCACAAGCCAGACTACCTATTTGCATTATATGGCTTTGCCAAAATTCATTAGAAAAGGTTAGAGATTGGGGCCTCCCTGCTGGTGCAAGGGGTTAACATGCAACCTATGAAGCTGTCTGCAGCCTCTGCAGCATGAGTTCGATCCCCCGACTGGCCAGGGAGCAAATCACATGGCACAGCAGACCTTTTCTGACTTGCCCGTTGCGCCCCCTCTCAGTGTACTTCAGCCAATCTGCCTGTTCTGTTTCCCACTGTCTCTGGTGAATCCTTTCAACCCCACAATTCTGGACTGTACCCCAGCTCTTGTATGCATAAATAAATAAATCTTAAAAAAAAAGAAAAGGTTAAGAGATCCCCATCACATGAGAAATGCAGCATTCTTAATACAGTTAAACCTGAACCTTTACATTTCTGAATGTTTCAATTACAAGAATCTGGAACTATCATGAGCCACTTTCTACTATATGTTACTCTTCTTGACATGAATATCTTTTGGAAAAAAGGAGTCATTCAATTAATTTTAAAAAAATATTGTGTTACTACACTATAAATGAAAATAGCAGATAGGAATACATAATTACTTAGCTCACATGTCCCTGACATCGCTATCAATGAAAAGGAAAATTAAATATATGGCTACATTATCTTTTATAGCAAAAGGCAGATCTTTCTTACCAAATATTAGGCTATAAGGAGTACCTCTGTGATGAGATAGGAATACCTCCAAATATAAAGGTTGGTGAAAAATGCTGTTTAGATCAAATACTCATTACATTCTTTCTGACGCACAAATTTATGTACTTGTTAAGTCCCGCTTAACCTCATATTATCTATCTACAATCTATTTTATTTACTATATTGCCCCCTTATATACATAAAAAAAAACTCAATCTGATAATATTTAGAAATTCTTATTAGAAAAAACCAATTTAACGTAATTTTGAATGTTGAAAGAAAACTTAGAATATGAAGCTTTTGAACTTAGGCTTCTGCTTGCAAAAGATGAAAACTTCTGGCCTCCCTGGTGGCGCAGCGGTTGAGTGCTGGGTTGAGAGGCTGCCCACAGCCTCTGCAGCGCCAGTTCGATCCCCAGCCACCGGTGAAGGTCCCACTAAATAAATAAATAAATAAAAAATAAATAAGATGAAAACTTCTCATTGCTTTTAATTCTAGAAATTTGTTGGTGGGTCAAACACCTTACTTAAATAAATAAATAAATAATAAATAAATAAATAAATAAGATGAAAACTTCTCATTGCTTTTAATTCTAGAGATTTGTTGGTGGGTCAAACACCTTAGAATACAATTTGTAGAATAACTGATACATGAAAGATCCATGGAGGAGGCTCTTATTTCGAAAACACAAATGAACTAGCTATCTACAGCCAAAATTTATGTTGACATGGAGGTTAACTTTAATATACTTTTATTGTCAGAAGCCTAGAGTTTTCAAAGCCAGTGCAAACCTCTATCAGGAAATATAAAGTATTATGATTCAAGAAGTAACCTGTATTTTTGATTTCTTCTTCAGATTCATTGTTTGTGCATAGGAAGACTACTGATTTTTGTGTGTTGATTTTGTATCCTGCTACTTTGCTAAACTGACTGATTACTTTGATTAGTTTTACTGTGGAGTTTTTGGGGTTCTCTATGTATATTATCATACCATCTGCAAATAGTGATAGTTTAACTTCTTTTTTTCCTATTTGGATTCCTTGTATGTCTTTCTCTTGTCTTATTGCTCTGCTAGGACTTCCAGTATTATATTGAAAAGCAGTGGTGAGAGTGGACATCCTTGTCTTGTTCCAGATCTTAATGGAAATGCTTTTAACTTTCACCATTGAGAATGATACTGGCTGTTGGCTTGTCATATATGGCCTTAATGATGTTGAGGTATGTTCCTTGTATCCTGAGAATTTCAAGGGCCCTATCATAAATGAGGTGCTATAATTTGTTGAAAAGCTTTCTCAGCATCTACTGATATTATCATATGGTTTTTTATGGAGAAAAAGGAACTCTTCTGCACTGCTGGTGGGAGTGCAAACTGGCCCAACCACTATGGAAAGCTGTGTGGACATTCCTCAACCTGCAAAAGATGGAGCTTCTATATGATCCAGCAATTCCACTCCTAGGTATTTACCCAAAGGACACAGAAACATTAATTCAAAAGGGCACCTGCACCCCTATGTTTACAGCAGCACTATTTACAATAGGTAAGCTATGGAAACAGCCAAATGCCCAAAAATAGATCACTGGATCAAGAAGATGTGGTACTATACACAATGGAATATTGCTCAGCAATCAATAAAAGATAAACTCGTTGGCCTCCCCGGTGGTGCAGCGGTTGAGCGCTGGGGTTGCAAAGCTGCCCGCAGCCTCTGCGGCGTGGGTTCGATCCCCGTCTGCTCCCCGGCCACTGGAGGAGGGTCCCACATGGCGCGCAGACCTCTCCTGCCGCCCGCTGCTCCCCTCAGCAGTGTACTTCGGTCCTTCTGCCTGCTCTGCTCCCGCTCTAGCTCTGGTGAATTCTCTCACCCTCCCCGTTTCTGACTGTACCAGTGCATGTATAAACAAAACAAACAAACAAACAAATAAATAAATAAAACATGCCTCTATAAAAAAAAAAAAGTTTAAAAAAAAAAAAAGATAAACTCACAATTTGCAGCAACATGGATGGAGCTGGAAGGGATCATGCTCAGCAAAATAAGCCAGAAAGAAAAAGAAAAATACCAGATGGTTTCACTTATAGCAGGAATTTAGAAAACCTAAATGGGGAACCAGGAAAATGACTAATTATAATAAAGTAAAACTCAAAATCAAAGCAACTATAAACCAGAGACTCACTATGTGGGTGGGAGGAAGAGGGTGTAGGATCAAAAAAGGGGGTGTGGGAATTGTATGGGGACTATAACCACATGAAAATGCATACATTTTGCAAAAATGAAAAAAATATATATAAAATTTAAAAAATAATAAGAAGGATCCTGTAGCTAGAGCAGTAATGAAGCAAAATAAATTTGCTGTGAAATAAATAGAAAATTAGGTAATTCACCCATAATTACTGCTGAGGATTTTTTGTGCTGTGACCTACTCAATTGAGACCTGAGCCACCTATCACAGTTTCCTCACTATTTTACTGGGGATCCCTTAGCCAATAAACCCATTTTATCCCAGGAACATGGTTGAATAACTACGGTGATTAAAAACAGATTTTGCTCTTTTTTCAACTTTGTGGTAAATTCTTAAGGTTTACCAAAGGTCTTCCCCCTATAGTTTAGGTCAAAGATATAGAAATAAACTATGTATTTTCAATAAACAGGAAAAAAATGTTGGTTAGCTTCATTAAAACATATAATAACACTGCTTCAAAAATGTTCTGCTCAAACACTAACAGCTAGTAAACAGGATATATGAAGAGCATCAGAGCAATTTATTAGATGGGATAAGTGAACACCTTGTTTATTATATGTACATTGTTTGAAGCTTGCAAAATATTTACTAGTGTGGGTAATTCTTCCTTAATTGTTTACTAGTGAGGCTCTCATGTTTACCTCAGACAGACAATAAAATGCTATTTTATATTTAGGAAGCAAGATGGTTACATATTGCATTTGGTTTATTTTCTTCCATGAATATCATCTGCAGATTTCAATGTTGGGTAGACTGGGCAGGAATGTACTGATTGCAATAGGCCCTCTCTTATGACAAAACTGAGTAAGTTAGTCTTACCATGGTATAAAGATATTTCATTGTTTTCATGGGTTGTTTTACAACAACAGTTTGACTGAGTCCATGAAAGTGAATCTACTAATAACACAATCTTTACAAATAATGTAAAGGGAATCGAGCTTGCCTCTTATATCATAGTTTTATGTTTTTGTTCCTCTCCAGTGATGAAAACAATTCTGAATTTGGTGAATATAATTTGCAATTGCAATTGTGCAATTCTATACATGTATATATAGAGATGTATAGAATTTAAATAAAGATATGCATATATTAAAATAATATATATAATAGCATCCCTAACAATATACAAGAATTTTTATGTAATGACTTCACATTGTTAAATAAATCAGGTGATTCTTGATTTTTATCCTCCTCATTCCATCAGTAGAAATTTCATGTTTGATCATTACATCTCCTTGGCATTTTTATTCCTATTCCTCACACAGAACTAAATTCCTTGTAAATAGAGATCCAATGACTATCTTTTGTTCTAATAATTTGTCTTTGACTTGACTGACACAGAACTCCTAAATCCCTTGAATTTTCTCAGGCAATAGGAGTATCTTTTGCTCTAATGAAATGACTCCTGGATGATTCTTGAATGGGGTCTTGTCACCAGAAGACCAAGTCATTATTAGATACTTAGTAATTTCTGTCCCCCTCCAGCTTTCCAGGGAGAGGCTAGAAATTGAGTTAATAACTGGCCATGCCTATGTAATGAAATTTCATTATAAAGTTAAAAGTATTGAGTTTGGGGAGCTTTCAGGTTAATGAACACACTCCATTCCCACACCATGGGAACACAAACTCCTGCACTTGGGCTTCTTCTAGATTTCTCCTACGTATCTTTAGATCTAATTGTCTATATGCATACTTGTTATATAATAAACTGCAAAACATACCTGTTTTCTTGAATTCTGTAAGTTTTTCTAGAAAATTTTTGAACCTGCAAAGGGGATCATGAGAATCCTAATTTAAAGCCAGTCAGTCAGAAGTACCAGTGACAACCTGGGGCTTATAAATGATGTCTGAAGTGTGGAGAGTCTTGTGGAACTGAACCTTTAATTATGGGATCTGACACGAACTCGACA
>NW_023601618.1:0-18315 GCF_014898055.3 Talpa occidentalis
TTTCTCCCCTGTACTGCCCATTATATTGTGCTGTGGTTGTCTGCTCTGGACTGTAAGATGACTGAAGGTAGGGGAATCACATGTCACTTGCCTGCTTTCCTCCATGGTGCTTTCAGTTAGGAACTCAGTAACCATGTTCTAATTGAACTGAATATCTGACCTTTGGAGCCAGGACTATAGAACTAGGACTGAGAGATATAGTTCTCAAATATAAAATGAAGAATGATACAGGAAGTCGTGAATGAAGAAGTTTTACTTGTGTTGACGATGAGCAGTAGATGATGGGCAGGGCCCCTGGGCTTCAGGATGAATGCCCCCTTTCCTCTCCACTAACTCAGAGCTGAGCTGAGTTATAAGTAGAGATACTTTATCCTGATCTCATTTCCAGTCTTTCCACTCTGCATTCCACTCTGCTTCCTTGAGTGAAACCAAGTTTTGCTTTGAACTGGTTGATTCTGCCACCAGGTTAGAGGGACTGAAGTGCATGTACAATCAAATCCCATTCAGCTAAGCAATGAGATGTGAAATAGGTTCAGGAGCACTTGAGCTCCCTGACCGGCATCATACTGACTTGCTTGCTACTGGAATGCACGCGTGAAGGCCCACTTTGAAAGAAGTTTCCTGGGTAATGAGAACCAAATGCCTAGGAACTAGTAGCTAGTAGATGAATAATTTCTTCTTAATGGGAGGTTAAACACTATTGCTCTTCTGCAGAACATCTTGTCTTGTTGCTCCATCATCCTTTAACATTGAATTTCTTGGTCTCGGTGTCACTGGCACAATGTCCACCAACCAAGGGTCTAGAGGTAAGAAACCAATCAGGTATTCTGTGCAGGAGAGCTTGGAAGGAAGCCATCTTGATAATAAATTAATACAGAAAATGTAAATTCTCTATTTATTTTTCCATAACTTACAATAAGTACTTACTTGTGAAAGCTACAACCCAGGAGGTTTGATAGAATAAGAGGGAAATAAAAGTCTCATAATAGTTCTATTTTCCTTTGCTTTTCATTCATCTCTTCTCACTCATCTCCTCCTTCTTTATCTCCACCTTCCTCTTCTTTCCTCATCCTTTTCCTGCCTCTCCTTTCTCTTCATTGCCGACTCTAGGCACAGAAGATTTTGTCCATGACCATAAACCATCCACCTAGGGATACTTGTGAAGCATCTATTGTTGACCCATGGTCCAGAGTCCCGAAGTACTGGGATCACTGGCCAAGCCTGGAATGGCCGGTCTTCAGCTCACGTCTCCTCTTCCAGCCACTTCTTTTTTCTTTAAATTCCACCTTCCGACCTCCACAGTGGCGCACTGGTTGAGCGCTGGGCTACAAAGCTGCCTGCAGACTCTGCAGTGCCAGTTCAATCCCCGGCCGCCGCAGGGTCCCACATGGCGCACAGACCTCTCCCGCCATGCCTGCTGCTCCCCTCAGCAGTGCATTTCGTCAGTCTGTCTGTTCTGCTCCCCGCTCTGGCTCTGGTGAATTATCTCACCCTCCCGTGCTTTTGACTGTACCAGTACTTGTATAAATAAATAAATAAAGTCTTTTTTAAAATAAATAAATAAATAAATTCCACCTTCCTCTGTTATCTTCATCTCACTTCACATCCTAGCACTTCTTATTGTTCTGTGCTTTGCTTACATTGAAAGAATAAATGGGTGCAAGGAAGTTCTGAAACAGTTGGTGGTAGGGTGACAGCTGTTCCACTTGTATCCCCCCAGGGAGCAATTTTACTCCATCAGGAGAGGAAAATTGAACAATTCCCTTCCCCAACACCCTGTACCATTTCTATGATCAGCATCTGCCAGTGTCTTTAACTGGCAGCCCTGGCATGAATGGGCCCTCATGTTCTGCACAGGCACCCAGACTAGAATTGGTGTCCCTGTGACTGACTCTCCTGGCTACCAGGGCTTCTCAAGAGGCCATTGTTCACAGTTCTCAGATTCTTTGCTGAAGGCAGGTGGGGAAGACCGGGGAATGATGGTCTTTTGAATTTTCGTTTCTTCTTTTAAGTGAAGATTGTTGGAGCTGGAAAGTGATCTTCATTTAAAAAAAAAAAAAAAAAAAAAGGATTTCCAAGCAAATTCCTGTCATTTGAAGGGGAGAATGAGAATGCTAGTGCCTTTCCCAGCAACTTCTACTACATTTTCAAAGGGAGATTTGTGCTGCAAGAAGCAACTTCTGGAAGTCATCTCAGGAGAAGATCCTCTTTTTTTTTGCCTCACTAATCAGCCCTTTTGTGCTGTCTGGGTCCAGTGACAAGTCACGTGGAACCTGCACGAAAGCTATTTTAAGCCCTCATTTTCTGTGCCAAACGTATAGGAGGCTAAAACCTGACAAGGGAGGCCACCGTCATTCACCTTGCTGCTCCTAGGATGGCCTTCATGATTCACAGCACTCAGCTCTTGCCAGGTGCTGGAGTGCTTCCTTTTTTTCCCCTTTTCTTTCAATTGTATATTCTTTACCTATGGTGGGGAAAATGAGTCTCAAATATGTCCCTCACTGTTAACTGGCACCAGGTTTCTGCAGGAGGCAATCTTGGAAGAAGATTTGTTTGTATCATCATTTTGAATATTTTGCACAATTTTTTAATTACTTAACATTCTTCTGGAATTTCTGGAATCATTGCTGGGAGTCATGTTGGAATTCTCGACTCCGGTGCACTTTAAAGGCATATTTAGCCTTCACAAGATGCCATTGATCACAGTGCTGATATAAATGAATTTATGACTGTTGGGAAAAAGACAACATTTCATGGCAACTCATATTTTGGATCTTTTAAAAAAGAAGCAATTTAGAAGTAACTGGGAAATATGCCCTTGGCCTGAGGAGTGCAAAGCTGACTCCAAACCTTTTATTTTGCTATTAAAACCTTGGCTGGGAAGTATGCTTTAGTTGGTCATTGTGAACCATATTATAATGGCCAGTATCTGGCATGGGAGATTCATCTGATTTCCTGTTGCTTTTCTAGGATAAACTGACCATTTTTGACCCTCTGACTTAGTGGATACTTTTCGTTTTTTGTAATTTCCCCAAGGATCATACACAGGCTTCAGAATAAAGGTAAATCTCAGTTATAGGGTTTTATCAGTCAGGGTCCCTGCAGGAAACAGATGGCACTCTCAAATTGGATAATTTCAAAAGAATTTAATAGAGAATATTTTTTTAATATTTGGACAGGAGGCAGGGGTAAGGAAATCACAGGGGATAGTGCAGTACCTTGGGGCTAGTAACTCTAGGAAGCTGTGATCACCTCTGTCTGAACAGGGTAATGGCAAGAAGCCTTTGCTAGAAACAAGAAAAAGGGAAAGCTGTGTTCAGAGAGGCTCAGTGAGAGCTGGACGCTGAGTGAGAGACTGCAGCCAACCCATGGAGACACTGCAGAGCGGAGCCAGGCTAATAAATGTCTAGTCTGTACTCTCTCCTGTCCTTCAAATTTCCCAGCAATATTCATCACTGGCCAATCCCAACTGGAAGCCAGAGGCAAAAATGCAACTGACATAGTTCATATGTTCGGAATCTGAGATGAGAGGCATTGTACATATGGAAGCTGTCCAGAAAAAAAACAAAAAACAAAATAACGGTGCTGTGGGAAGACCTTTATCTTTCCTTTAAAGAGACAGAATATCTGAAAAGTAGGGTATAGGGTATAGGGTATAGGAATAAAACTTTTGGCTTTTCCTTAAATAAAATACCTATATGGTAACTAACTCTACCTAGATGTCTGTTTTGCTTCAACAATTGATGCTGACTAAAACATATATGTGAAGTGACTGGTTTTTTGTCTGATACTGTGAAGTGACTGGTGTTTTTGCCTGATTTCTGAAGGCTTAAAAATGCATTTTTATGCACCCAAATTTTCCTTCAAGAAGAAAAATTGGTTAATTGATCCAGGATGATAAGAGTTGAGGAATACATGAAACAGTTAAAGCCTTCTCATACCTAGTCAACAAAAAGAAAAGAAGTAACAGCATTATGAGTAGTCAGTGAAGCTGGTTATATAAGTTATAGAAACTACCTTTTGTAACCTCCACTGCAACTACTCTACAGTGACAGAACATCAGACAGAGTTAAAAAGGTAAATACCTTTTGCTGGGAGAGGGTGGAGGAGGGAAGTGGCAGATGCTACAACACCTTGCTATAAATTACCACAATGTTTCAAATACTTCCTTTCCTGACTAATGGTCACCGGGAAGAATGGAATACTTCAGAAAGGAGAGAAGATGAACTGCCTACTCTCCGGGTTAACTATAGGCTCTCCCTGAATTGAATTTACCATCCATAAATTCTACTAACAGCCACTTAGGTAGCCAAAAGCTGCTCCCAAATTACCAGCACTGATGCCTTATGATTCTCTTTGGCAGAATGCAAAGCCTGATCAATCCCATTAAAGTTAGGACAGATGGACACAACTGGCTCCAAGCTCCATCAGTGCATTGCAGTCCTCTGTAACAGATACCGTATTTACCCTTCATCTATGAATCATTGTCTGAGACTGAACCAAGAAGAGGTTCTGTGCTCCACTCAACTTGTGTAGTATCAGCTCCCAGAAGAGTTATAGCAGTGAACTTGACCTCGTCCATTCCTGGGCTGCCTTTAATCTCTTCTAATTCAGTACTGCCTTAGTCCTTCAATTTTAATTTGTCTTCTCTGCTTTGTGTTTTATTTTGTCTCTATTATAATGGAAAAACAAAATTATTAGCTAGTGAAAGGAACGGTGGCCTTGAAAACGAAACCATTGTTTGATTTTGGTACTGCACTTCATATCTGTGACTTGATGAGTTAAATCATTTAATTAATCTTCAGTTCCTAGCCTTTTAAATGGGGATGAAAATACCTTGCCCAAAATGACATAAAAGAACTTGCCATGGTATCTGCAATGTAATAAGTACTAAATGAATACTTCAATTTGATTCTCCCCTCTCCCTTCATTGAGCTAGTGTGTGTTTGGGTGGGGGAGAGGAAGCAGCTCACAGGAAAGAATCTTGTTGCATTTGTATTTGTTTGATCTACTCACAATGTCCATCATGTGACTTTAGTTTACATTTCTTCTGGTGGACCTAATTCATAATCCCTCACTAAGAAATACTGTCTAGAGATATGCTTTTGTGGGTACTTTATGCATTTTGTTTCACCCCACTTTAATGGATTTTTTCAGGACATAATGATTTATACATTAGCCATCAAAAATTTACTACACAAAATATTCCTTTCATGGGACCTCCCCTGGTGGTACAGGTGGTTGAGCAAAGCGCTGTGGAGTTGTCCACAGCCTCTGCAGTGCCGGTTCCATCCCGGCAGCCAGTGAGAATCCCACATGGCGCGGCAGACTTCTCCTGTCTCGCTGGCTGCTCCCCTCAGTGGTGTGTTTCAGTCAGTCTGCCTGTTCTGCTCCCAACTCTGTCTCTGGTGAATCCTTTCACCCTCCCGTGCATCTGGCCTCTACCCAGGTTCTTGCATGCATGAATAAATAAATCTTAAAAAAGATATATATTCCTTCCATGGAAGACAGGTGACATTCCAAAACTTTATATTGGTGGGTTTTTTTTGCCATCTTATGTAAACAATGTTAAAAACATATATTATAAAGTTTTTTCAAGGTGGAAATATTTGGCAATGCTACCAAATATACAATACATGGTCATTCCGATTTATTGATACTCTTTTCTGACAATCAATCAATCCACCATCTCTGTTACCCAAACAGTAAATTCAGTGGCAAAGTTTATTCATAAATCCATCCCTTCAACAGATATTTATTAAGGACCTAATATATGCTAAACATTATGCCAGATTTTGAAAATTGAAAAATGACTAATAATGTAGCCCAGACATCAGGGGCTAAATATGAATGTGTACAGAGGAGAGAATTGTGAAGAAAGGAAAAAATGCAACACACACACCACACACATATATATATATATATATATATAAAATGAATATGAAAACATCAGCAAAGTCCAGATGCACACAAAGAGAGAAGAACTCTTCCCTTGAAATTTGAGAAAGGTGTCATTAAGGAGATGTGGAACAGGGCTTAAAGCTGAAGCCACAGTTGTCTAGGTAGTCAAAGGACTAAAAGATAGAAATGCAGAGGTGTAGAATTATGTAGGATATTCAGGAAATAACAAGTAGACTGTTTTAAAAAGAGTAAAAGGAACATGAAGAGGTATTTTGGGAGATGAAGCTGAAATAATTAACAACCAAAAAAGACTGGTTTTGAATACCCTGCAAAGGATTTTTGACTCTACTTTGTAGACTAGGGCAAGTAAGAATTTTCAGAGGCAAATGAAATTATTAGAGGCATATTTTATAAATATGCCAGAAGTGGGGGAAAGATTTGGTATATCACCAATGTAAATATTTGCCTGTATATAGGACTTCTCTCTTCTGGATTGAGACACAGCTTTTGCTTTGTACAGCTTTTTGTAATGCATGACATTGTACTACTTCTCAAGAGGATAATAACCTTTAGGCAAATTCATTGGGAGAGTAGTCATCAGAATAGGCCAGCTCCTCGGGGAGGACTTGCTTGAGGGCATCAGATGATGTTTCTGAATTGCTCAACTACAAGACATGTCTCCGATGCTGGGAACTGTACTCTTTTGTCAGTTAAGTATCCTTATATGAAAAATAAATAAAGTAGGACTTATTTCTCAGCATCTTGCAGTGGGAGATGATTTGGAAAATGCTGACCTGACCAGCATTTTATCACCAGCCTTACTGGTGTATGAGTGAGCCCTGGAATTGTCACTGCATTCCAATGTCTGAAATACAAGAAAAAGGAGAACTGGGGAGAAGAGATTACAGGCATTGACAGTGCTTGTCTTTATTTTATGTGTGCTTTGGCTCTGTTGATGTCTGGAGCACTCTTGTCTTGTCCCAGAAGTTCAGAAAAGAGTTATTATTTGGGCAAATGCATGAAAAGATCAGATTGTTCTGCACAACTGCCATGGCTCCAAGTCATCACCATTTCCTTTCAGGGTCGCTGCAGCACAAGTATCTGATGATGTTGTTGGGGTGCTGGCAAGCTCTATCTGTTGTCATTCCTCCGTCTGCTCCAGTCTCCCAAATCAGGGCCTTTGAGCTCTGCTCTCCATCTAATCTGTGCCTCCCTACCTAACGAAATCCACTAATGTGTGCTAACAGATGTCTGAGGGAAAATTAGCCGTGGTGTCCAAATCAATTAGACCAGAGTTGCTGTGCAGGAACAATTGCTCTGTAGGCTGTGTGGGCTGTGTTTTTTTGTTTTTTTTTTTCCTATTTCTTTTTTCCAAAGGTGAAGTCATGTAGTCCAAGCTGAGTTTCCCTGCTCCATATTTTCCACTTCCAGACAGTCTACCTGAGTGTTTAATGGGTTCTGATTGGACCACCAGATGGAGCTGTCTCTACCAGCTGCAGGCCCCCAGCAACCAGGTTAATAACAAGAGAGCTGCATCTGTCCCAAAGGCAATGCAGTCCAGAGGAAGAGCCATGTTAACTTCAAAGATACAGCACAGTTGTGTGTTTAAAATTCTAAGACATGTTAATATTAATAGTGTTGCCTGTGACATTTGACTCATTAGAGAAAGACTGACAATTTTATGGATAGAGAATGGCTTGAGTAACAGACACACATTCTTGGTCCTATCAAAAGGGATTTCTATTTTCCATCTTCCAATACAAGAGCCAAATAATCAAGAGCATGAGTAACTGGGGGGAAAAAAGAGTTTATATTCTGAAGTTCAGCAAGCCTGGACTCTGTAGGCTGTGGGGCCTTTGGAGAGCCTTCAATTTGCATCTAGGTTTTTACCTTATAAGAGTGATGCCATTTACTTTGCAGCATGGTTAATCACTCAAAGCTGTAATTTAATTATGTGTAATGTGGGTATGATATTATCGACAGCTCAAGAAGAATCTGGTAATTAAATACAATGCTCTTAAAACAAATCTTGCTGGTATAGTACATGCTCAATAAATGAGTCATATAATCCACCTATCCCTCTGTTTCTCAGAAGCACTTAACTTCCAACTCATGAAAAATCCATTTGTACTGTTTTTCAAATAGCTTCAGAGAAGAAATGCATTGTTCCTAATGCTACCCCTAATAAAATTTTAAAAATATTTTTTAATTATATTATTTTTTGAGGTAATACTTGTTTAGGAGATCATTGAACATTTTTTTTTATCCTCTTCTCCGAGAACAAGCTTATGTTTTGTCTGTAATTATCCTGTTATCATTCTCTCCCAGATTGCCATCTCTTTCCAAAAGATGATCACTAAATCTCTTCTGCCTTCTCCCTTACTCCATTTCCTGCCAATATCTTTTTCAAAGACACTCATCTGTGTACTTCTGTGTTGAGAAAATTATCATTGATTCCAAAACTAGTAGTAAAGTTCATAATAAAAAGTAATACAGACATTAGAGTACTTTTTACTTATCTGTGGTTTGACTATCAGTGCTTTCAGTTACTTGTGGTCAACCACAGTGTAAAAGTATTATATGCAATAAGATGCCTAAAGGTGAGAGACCACATTCATATAACTTTTATTACAGTCTATTGTTGTAATTGCTCTATTTCATTCATGTTATTGTTAATTTCCTACTGTACCTAATTTATAAAACAAATTTTGTCATAGGTATACCTTGATAGGAAAAGCATAGGCATGATCAGAGATTTCAGGCACCCACTGGGAGCTTTAGATCATACCCCTGATGGATAAGTGGGAGAGGGTACTGTAATAAAGAGAATAAAGTACAATATTTGGAGACAGTTGCAGAAGAAAATTTATTTTTTATTCTTTGTGAACATATTTAAGAGTTTCATCTTGCTTTGGCCAGATCATGTAGCATAATTAATAACTGTCATCATGCTACTCACAATCCTTCAAAACCACATCACTTATTTATGTATTCCATTTTAAAGCTAACTACTTTTGTGAGACTCTTCTCAGGCAAAATGTATATATAGAATCATCCCATTTCCAAGAACTTCTGACATTTGCTATAAAGCTTTTCTGGAAATGGCAGCCTGTTTTTCTTCTTCTTCTTCTTGTTCTTCTTCTTCTGTCTACCTTGCTGGAAATGTGATCACCAGCCCAAGACATGGAGCCTGCTTGGGAAAAACAGAGAGAGAAATGTAGCCTAAGCCCTGGTGCTTACCCTTCTCCTCTACCTGCTTGTTCACAGCACCCCTCCTGCAGCTTTCTGGCCAATCAGAGCTGTGAAAGCTGGGGGTTCTGATACACAAACAACCTCCTGATTGGAAAGCAGTGGAGTTTGTTTTATCTTCATAAGTATTGCTCTTTTTGCTTTGGATTATTATTATTATTATTATTATTATTTAGGTAGAGTTACTTGTCTCCTTTAGGTTGCTAGCAGTTGCTCAGAAATACAGACCTGCCAGACTTCCCATCTCAGTCTGTCCCTCTTTTGCATATGAAGCAGTTCCCCATGAACACACAGACATCACACTCAGCTCTGTCAGATTAGCTTCATGGCCACATTTATCAAAATTATCCCAGAGTCCCTTGCAGAGGCGAATATTAATAGGGTTCATTTAAAACCAAGAGTGTTACTAATGCTTTTTTCTATGTGCTAAATGGGAGGAAACAAGAATTACACAAACAAAAAAAAAAAAAAAAGGCAGGGTTGTTAGAATAGTTAATAAGGTGAGGTGAAATCTTTGGGCAAGGGGAAATAACGCTGAGCTTTCAGAAATTGTGATACATCAATTTACATATTATTCTTCCCAGTACTTTCTACCTACATAACTGAGTGACATTTTTCTCGGTACACAACCACTGCCTGGTAATCAGCCCCAACCATTTCCCCTGGGTACATTCTGTCTGTCCACATTTCTAAAGTGTTCTTACTCGGGAATACCTGAATTAAATGGGAAACAACAATGTTGTTATCTCCTCCTTAATTTGGTAAAGAGGGATCAGGCAAGTGAACTAGAGCAACCTATGAAAGTAAAAGTGGAAAGACATTAAGAACGGATGTTTTCCATTTTCCCTTCAATCCTACAGAGCCATTTGCACACAGGCCAGGTGTTACTGGCAAATCTGCTTTGCATAGCAGCAAGCCAACATGGTGGTGTTCCTAGTAAGTTTTGTTGGATAGTATTTCACACTGTGATGCTGCTTCAATGCCCAGGAAATGCCATTTTGTTGTCTTGTGCTGAGGGCACATCTGCTCTGAGTTAGGTAGATAGTGGCTTCTTCCTTCAGAGTAAAGAGTCAAAAGCAACCTGTTAATGTCTATTGGCATTAAACTACCTTTAATAATTATGTATTAGTCTGCCAGAATCACATTCTGCATGGAGGAATGTAAACAGAATGCTTGTCTTAAAACCTTTTGCAAACACCTAAATTAGGTTTTTAATTAATTGATTTTTCTTAAAGAAGGCAGTAATCGGGGATGAATATTTGAAAAGCTAAAAATAATGGTAATAGGTGAAGTGATCCATTCTCACTTTTAACTAAGTGAAGCAGCATCTTCAAAAATGAAATGTATGGTCTCTTTGGAGTTTTCAGAACCAATTTCATAATTAATCTTAGAATTGGATAAGAAACACACAAAAAATTCAATTTTCAGGTCAAGTCCTGTATTGTGGGGGTTGTCATTCTCTTTGACAAAGATGGGTTAAGCCATCTATATTTACCAGAAGCCTGGTAGACCGTTGTTCTTCCTTAGTCTTTTCAACACAACCCTCTACAGCGATGATTCTCAAGCAGAGTCACCCCTTCAAGGGGCATCTGACAATGTTTGAAGACATTTTCATTGTCACAACTGGTGGAGCAAAAAGTAGGAGGGGGGAGCTACACTATCCACTGGATAGTGACCAGGAGTGTTGTTTCATAGTCTGTAAGTACATATGGAAACTCCCAAAGTAAAAGTTAGTCAAACCATAATGACATTAGTGCCATGGTTGAGAGGGCCTGCACTAGAAGGATGTATAGAAAGGTGTAAAATTTCTGAGCAGGTAAGAAGACATTGGACTGAAGACATTGGCTAGAAGCATGGGGAGCATGGCTACTTACCCAACTCTGACTGAAGAACTATTCTACTTGTTCTAGAAGTCCATCCTTTGCTATAAAGTATGAATCTTAGGAAGAGATGCGTGCATAGTGATGAGAAAGCAAGAAAACCTGTAACCAGGTTGATTGAATCAGACCTACTCATTGATAGATGATAGATTCCAATCAGAAATACAGAGTAGGAGTTGAGGGCTTTAAGACACATAGATAGTAGCAGACCTTGGATTCTAACTCAGAGTAGCTATATAAAATGGAAAAATTAATGGTACCTATATACTAAAGTTGTAAAACAGGATTCAATGAATTCATGTGTTCAAAACACTTAGTATATACTCAATGTCATGTCCTATCGATATTACTAGGTTTTAGGTATTTTTAGCATATCCTTTAACATATTCTCATAGGGGAACCTAAGAAGAGGTAATCCTAAACTTGCATGAGTCACATATGCTTCAGAATGATAGATATAAAATTTTCAGGCAGCAAAGGTCCTGTGTATCATATTCTAAAACATTCTCCATAAATTTAACATACAATCAATTTCTATCAAACTAAGTAAGGTGTGTGCTTATGTACATGTTCTGATTCTATTGTAGCAGTATACAGTAATCTATGACAAGGACAAGCAAATAATATAGTTTACTTCAAGATGAAATTAATGCTCCAAGTATATTCAAGTACAATAGCCATAAAGAAAATGTGCCTACATTCAAGAAGTTTTCAAACTAGGTTGCTATATAGAATGCTATATTCCATTTGGAATTCAAGGTTTACTTTTGTAAATTTTTGGTTGCTCTGTGATGCCCAAGACATGCACATGACTTTGCTTCCTACTTGCTAAATTAAAATCAAATGATATTTCATGGGCTATATCAATATGATATTTCAATATGATATTTCAATATGATCATGGGCTATATCAAATGATATTTCATGGTCTCCCTGCACTGTGGAAGCATGCAGAGACCAACCTATCTCTGGGATACAAAATTTAGTCTTTCATTTACAAATAGACTGAATTTGAATAGGAATTGCCTAGACTGAGAGGCTTTTCATTTCATGGATGGGAGAGATAATTTTGAGCCCAAAGACTTTATAAAACTTTAGCTATACCTGGGACAAGCATATTTGATAAATTGATGTTAATTACCAGATAACTATGCAATTCAGAATTCATTTATTTGTTAATTATTCTTTGATTGTTAACCAGGATCAATTTGCCATATTGTTGAATGGAATAGGCATTAGAATCATATCACTTAGTTCATGCCAGGCACTTTATGACCTTAAACAGAAGTTCTTATGAAAGATCCTATCATGATCTTCTCCATTTTCACCAAAGTTGTTCAAAAGAATATTATTATTAATTGATTTGAACACTGTTCTGGCCTTTTTTTTTTTTTTAATAATAAATTTTATTGTTATATTCCCCATACAATTGCAGCCCCCCCATTCTGACCCCAATCCCTCCCCTCCCGCCCCCGCCCCAAAAAAGTGTCTCTGGTTCATAGTTTTTTGTTGATTTTGATTTTCACTTTCTTATAGTTATTCATTTTCCTGGTCCCTTATTTAAGTTTTCTAGATTCCTGCTATGAGTGAGACCATCCGGTATTTTTCTTTTTCTTTTTGGCTTATTTCGCTGAGCATGATCCCTTCCAGCGCCATCCATGTTGCTGCAAATTGCATGTGTTTATCTTTTTTGAATGCTGAGTAATATTCCATGGTATATATGTACCACATCTTCTTGATCCAGTCATCTATTTTTGGCATTTGGGTTGTTTCCAAAGCTTAGCTATTGTAAACAGTGCTGCTATAAACATAGGGGTGCAGGTGTTCTTTGGAATTGATGTTTCTGTGTCCTTTGGGTAAATACCTAGGAGTGGAATTGCTGGATCATATGGAAGCTCTATGTTTAGTAGGTCCAGAAATCTCCACACAGCTCTCCACAGTGGTTGGACCAGTTTGCACTCCCACCAACAGTGCAGAAGAGTTCCTTTTTCTCCACACCCTCGCCAGCATTTGTTGTTGCTAGTTTTTTTAATATGTGCCATTCTCACTGGTAAGATGGTATCTCATGGTAGTTTTGATTTGCATTTCCCTGATGGCAAGTGATGTTGAACATTTTTTCATATGCCTGTTGGCCATTTGCATTTCCTCTTCAGAGAAGTTTCTTTTTAGCTCTTCTGCCCATTTTTTGACTGGATTTTTTCTTTGTTGTTGCTGAGTCTCATCAGCTCTTTGCAGATTTTTGTGATCAGTCCTTTATCATTAGTGTTGGGTGCAAAAATGTTCTCCCAGTTGGTGGGGTTTCTCTTTGTTTTTGTTATTGTCTCTTTTGCTGTGCAGAAGCTCTTTAATTTGATGTAGTCCCAGCTGTTTATCTTTGCCTTCACTATCACTGCTTTGGGTGATGTGTCTGTAAAGATGTCTTTGATGTGCAAATCACGTAGTGTTTCGCCTATATTTCCTTCTATATATTTTATGGTTTCAGGTCTTATGTCTAGTTATTTAATCCATTTTGAGTTGATTTTGTGTATGGTGTGAGGTAGTGGTCAAGCTTCATTCTTTTGCATGTAGCGACCCAGTTTTCCCAGCACCATTTATTGAACAAACTTTCTTTGCTCCAATGCATAGTCTTTGCTCCTTTGTCAAAGATTAGTTGACCATAAATCTGTGGGTTTATTTCTGGATTTTCTATTCAATTCCATTGGTCTGTATGTCTGTTCTTGTTCCAATACCATGCAGTTTTGATGATTATGGCTTTGTAGTATAGTTTGAAGTCTGGGAGTGTAATGCCTCCATTCCCTTCTTTTTTTTTTCAGGAGAGCTTGGCTATTCGGGGTTTTTTGTGATTCCATATGAATTTCATCAATAATTGTTCTATTTCTTTGAAGAATGACATTGAAATTTTGATTGGAATAGCATTGAATCTGTATATTGCTTTTGGAAGAATGGCCATTTTAATAATGTTTATTCTTCCAATCCACGAGCAGGGGATGTCTCTCCATTTCTTTGTGTCTTCTTCTATTTCTTTTAACAGTGTTTTATAGTTTTCTTGTATAGGTCTTTACCTCTTTTGTTAGATTTATTCCGAAATATTTGATTTTTTTTGTTTCAATAACAAAAGGGATGTTTTTTTTTTATTTCTTCTTCTTCAGATTTATTGTTTGTGTATAGGAAGGCTACTGACTTTTGCGTGTTGATTTTGTATCCTGCCACTTTACTGAACTGATTGATGAGATGAATTAGCTTTTCTGTGGAGTTTTTGGGGTTCTCTATGTATAATATCATATCGTCTGCAAATAGTGATAGTTTGACTTCTTCTTTTCCTATTTGGATTCCTTGGATGTCTTTCTTTGTCTTATTGCCCTGGCTAGGACTTCCAGTATTATATTGAAAAGCAGTGGTGAGAGTGGACATCCTTGTCTTGTTCCAGATCTTAATGGAATTGCTTTCAGCTTTTCACCATTGAGAATGATACTGGCTGTTGGCTTGTCATAGATGGCCTTTATGATGTTGAGGTATGTTCCTTGTATCCCAAGAATTTCAAGGCTTTTATCATGAATGGGTGTTGCACTTTGTCGAAAGTTTTCTCAGCATCTATTGATATTATCATATGGTTTTTATATTTCTTTTTGTTGATGTGTTGGATAACGTTGATTGATTTTCGGATGTTAAACCATCCTTGTGCCCTGGAATGAATCCTACTTGGTCATGGTGAATTATCTTATGGATACATTGTTGGATTCTGATGGCTAAAATTTTATTGAGGATTTTTGCATCAGTGTTCATTAGGGAGATTGGCCTGTAGTTTTCCTTTTTTTGTGTTGTCCTTGTTTGGTTTTGGTATTAGTGTAATGTTGGCTTCATAGAACGTGTTTGGTATTGTCCCTTCCTCTCAATTTTTTGGAAGAGTTTGTGAAGGATAGGCACTAATTCGTCTCTGAATGTTTGGTAGAATTCATTTGTAAATCCATCAGGTCCTGGGCTTTTGTTTTTGGGGAGGTTTTTGATTACCATTTCAATTTCGCTAATTGTAATTGGTCTGTTTAGGTGTTCTATTTCTTCTTTATCTAGCTTTGGGTGATTGTAGAGTTGTAGGAATTTGTCCATCTCCTCTAGATTGTTAAACTTGTTTCCATATAACTGTTCATAGTAGTTACTGATTATTCTTTTGATTTCTGCTGTGTCCGTTGTGATTTCTCCTCTTTCATTGATGATCCTGTTTATTGTGCTTTCTCCCTTTTTCCTTTGTGAGCCTGGCTAGGGGTTTGTCTATTTTATTGATTTTTTCAAAGAACCAGCTTTTGGTTTCATTGATCTTTTGGATTGTTTTTTAGTTTCAATTTCATTTATTTCTGCTTTGGTTTTTATTATTTCTTTTCTTCTACTGGTTTTGTGTTTTTTTGTTGTTCTTTTTTTAGATCTTTGAGCTTCGAGATTAGTTGTTTCTTTGAGTTCTTTCTTGTTTCTTGATGTGAGCTTCTATTGCTATATATTTCCTCTTATTACTGCTTTTGCTGCATCCCATACATTTAGGATATTGGTGTCCTCCTTGTCGTTCAATTCAAAAAATTTTTAATTTCTTCTTTCATCTCCTCATTAGTCAGTGGTCTTCCAGTAGTGTGGTTTTTAATCTCCATGAGGTAGGAAAGTTCCTTGCCTTCTTTTTATGGTTTATTTCTAGTTTGATGCCTTCATGGTCAGAAAAGATGGTTGATATGATTTCAATCTTGGTGTATCTGTTGATGTTTGTCTTGTGCCCCAGTATGTGATCGATCCTGGAGAATGATCCGTGTGCGCTTGAGAAAAATGTGTACTCCGTTTTTTTGGGGTTTAGTGTTCTATAGATGTCTGTTAAGCCCAATTGCTCTAGGTCCTTATTTAGAGCTTTGGTTTCTTTACTTATTTTTTGTCTTGTTGATCTATCCATGTTGATAGTGGTGTGTTGAAGTCTCCACTACGTATGTGTTTTCTCTGATGTCTGTTTTCAGAGAGGACAACAGTTGTCTGATATATTTTGGTGCTCCTTTGTTTGGTGAGTATATGTTAATGAGTGTTATTTCTTCTTGAAGTATTGTCCCCTTGATCATAATGTAGTTAGTGACCATTGGGGTCTCTTTTTATCTTTTGAGTTTGAAATCTGTTTTATCTGATATAAGAATAGCTGTTCCTGCTTTCTTTTTTGGTCCATTTGCTTGTAGGATTGTTTTCCAACCTTTAACTTTGAGCCTATTTTTATCTTTTGTAGCTAAATGTGTTCCTGGAGACAGCAAAAGGTTGGGTTTTGTTTCTTAATCCAGGCTGCAACTCTGTGTCTTTTTATTGAAGAGTTTAGTCCATTTACATTTAGAGTTTAATATTGATATGTTAACATCTGTATTTGCCATTGTGTTTGTCTTTCCTTTGATTTTATTTATTTATTCTTTTAATAACTTTTTTTTTTGGCCTTCTTCATTGTTATTCATCCTCTGAGGTTCTGGCTTTAGGACTCCTTGTAGTATTTTTTGGAGTGGGGGGTTTAGTTGCAATGAAATTCCGGAGTTTCTGTTTGTCTGGGAAGGTCCATATTCTTTCTTCAAAGAGGAAGGAGAGCTTTGCGGGATAGAGTATTCTTGGTTGGCATCTGTTTTCTTGGAGTCTGTTGACTATGTCCCCACTCTCTCCTTGCCCGTAGTGTTTCTTCGGAGAAGTCTGATGTCAGCCTGATTGGCTTTCCTTTGAATGTTATCTGTTTCTTCCCTCTTGCCAGCTTCATTATTTTTCCTTGTCCTGGATTCTAGGGAGCTTTACTATTATGTGTCTTGCTGTATTTTTTCTTTCGTCGTGGAAGTTTGGTGTTCTTCTTGCTTCTTGTATATCAATTTTCAGCTCCTTCTTCACATTTGGGAAGTTCTCTTCAATTATCTCTTTGAATATTTTCTCTGTTCCTACTTCTCTCTCCTCTCCTTCTGGTATTCCTATAACTCTTATATTTCCTTTCCTCATGGAGTCAGATAGTTCCCGAAGTCTTTCTTCATTCTTTTCCTTTGTACTTCCCTTCCTTTTCTGTTTTGGTTCTTTTTATTCTGTGTCTTCAAGAGCACTTATTCGTTCTTCCATTTCATCAATTCTGCTTTCATTGCTTTTCCCAGAATTCTTTAGTTCTTCCACTAATTCTTTGATCTCCTGCATTCTTTTACTTCCCTCTTTAGGACTCAATTTCATTCTTCTGATCGTTGATTATTTTTCCCTTATCATTGTTTTCCTTTATGACTTCTGTCAGTTTTTTAATCACGGCAATTTTAAATTCTCTTTCTGGAAGGCTCAGAAGTTCTTCCAAGTTACTGTCGTTGCAATCTGGGGGCTGGTTTTCTTTTTGTGGTGTGCTTTTTCTCTGGAGAGTTGCTAGGTTGCGTGTGGTTCTTCTCCTCCCTACTGTCTGTTTTCTAATTTGCCATATGCGTTGGGACACTGTGTTGATGGGACTGGCCGGCATCTTGGGTGGGCTTCTCTGCTCCCTCTGGTTCCTCCAGGAGTCATCTGTCAGTTTCAAGCAGTCTTTATTGGAGAAAGGTCCCTGTCCTAAAATGCCGATGTGGGGACACACTCCCTGTGCACCTGGTCTGCCCCAGCGGTGGGTTCCTGTTCCCCCTCTGGGCTTGGACTGCAGGCCAGAGGGGGTCTGGCGTGGGCGAACTTCCCCTGCTCACCTCTGGCTCCTGAGGAAGCCTTGTGCAGGTAGTCTTTACTGAAGAAATGTCCCTGTTCTAAAGGTGATGTGGGACACACTCCTGCACGTCCAGTCTCAGGCACACTCTTCTGCGCGCTGGTCTGCCCCGGCTGTGGGTGCTCGCTCTCCCTGTGGGCTCAGACTACTTTTCGGAAGGGGCCCGGTGTGGGCTAACTCCCCAGGGCCACTAGCTCCTTCAAGAGCCTGTGCTGGCTTCAAGTCGCTAGGTGGCGCCAGAGATCTCTCCTAGAGCCCTTGGGGAGCTGATTTCCACCCGTGGGACAGGGAGCAGAGCGGGGTGGTAGGGTACACCTCAACGGCTTTTGGGGTGCTGTGTCTGCCTGTGCCCCACGTCGTGGGGAACCCATGCCCCTTAATTTCGTGCCCCGGGTCTCAGTTTCCAAATCCCTCAGTTCCAGGACGCGGCTGTAGCCCAGATCAGTGGCGCGGGAATGGCGCTTTTGCAACCGTCCCCTGCTGGGTGCTGGTTCCTGCTCACTCAGGGAGGGACCTTCACCTCAGTGAGTACCTCGCGCATCTCCCCGCAAGCCTAGGTCGTCTCCCAAGCCAGGTCGCAGGCGG
>NW_023601620.1:0-43243 GCF_014898055.3 Talpa occidentalis
TGGCATGTAGCTTGCTCCATTTAGATCTGAATCCACCTTGATCCTTGGCTTTCATCAACTCTGCAACAGTGCCAGGTAACTTCTCTTTATTAATTTCTAAAGTTTGAAACAATCTCAGACCTAAAGAAAAGTCTCCAAGGATAGTGCAGATATCTTTTTGACTAGGAACCATGGAGAGCCAGTTCCCAAATGATGCTCCATCGCCCCTTTTTCTGTAGAATGTTCCTCATTTTGGGTCTGCCTGATGCTTTCACACAATTGCATTCAAGCTATGCATCCTTGTCAGAAAGCCACAGAAATGATGCTATTCCCTTACTGTATGCAGCCAGGCAGTACATGGTATGGATTTGTCTCATAAGGACAGACACTACCTTGTTTCATATGATGTTGATTTCAATCACCCAATTGAGGGAGTGTCTGCTAGGTTTATACGCAATGAAGTTACTTTTCTTTTTTTATAATTAGTAACTATTTTGTGGGGAGTTACTTTGGTATTATGTCAATCTCATCTTACTTATCAGACATTTTATCCATTATCTATTTGAGCCACTACAATCTCATTTCTATGATACAATGGATTATAATCCATTCCTATCATTATTTCTATACTTAATTTGTTCAGCTATAGTCATGGGAGCCCTTTTGCGCCACCTTCAGTGTTCTTTTAACATGTTCCCATTATTCTTTGGACATATCCTTAATTTCTGACCATGAGATGCTCTGTCTTATCTTACTGATTCGCTGAACACAGCGAATTCTACAAGAGCACTAACACCCTTTAGTGGGGAACAGTATTCAGAAACCAAGATCTGCATGCTTGGTGTGCTCACTGCAGTTGGATTGTAACTGCTCCCAAGCACTCTCAATCAACAGAATAGAGAGCATACACATGTGTGGTGTGTATCTGTTTGTCCATCTGTCCATCCGTCCATCCATCCATCCTATGACCTATCTACTTCTTGGTCACAAGAACCATGAGCTCATCTTTAATTCTAATCTAATCACAGGGTTCACATTCTTCCTTTCCATATTTGTAACCTCCTTAATAGTAAAATACTGGATTTCTTTTATCTTCAGTATATTATTTTATCAGTCCTCTCCAGACACTTATATAACTAATCTCTTGTTTTCCTCACCAAACTTTGGCTCCAGTATCACTTTCTGGGTGGCCACTTAATGATCATCCTCCTTACCCAAGTTGTGCTCCAGCCCTGGGTCGAATCCTACCCTTGTCCCCTCCCACCTCTGCTCTGGCTCCATCACATCATTCTGGGCCACTGTGCCTCTTCCCACACACCCAACTTCCCGCAGACACCAAACTTGTCACTCCACGCAATGACTTTTGAACTAAACTGCTCAGGAAGGAAAGGGAAGGAAGAGGAAGCAGAACACAGTGACTTTCTTGATAATGGTTTTTTTTATTATTTCAGGTAACAGAGCAACATGCAGCTGAGCATTTGAGGCTAAGAAAGTTTGCAGGGGGAGATTTATTTTGGAGGGGGGTCACCCATGCATAAACAGGACTGGTTGGCTTAGTTGTCAAATTACTTTAAATTCTTGTGGGCTTAGCACAGAGATGCAGTTGGGCATTGTGTACAGCATCTTAAATTTTTGTGCCACTTGAATTCAGCTGCATCTGAATCTTACTTCACAAGGAAGTGACTAAATGGCTTGCAAAAGAGCCCACAGTCTGATGAAGGAAGTTTCAGCTCCTGCTGCTCATATGGAAGTCAAGCACCATGGCTCTCCTATAGTTATAGCTGACTGCACCTACCTAGCCCTCCCTTTGCATTATTTCATTCTGGAATGTTCTCAGTAGCACATATATACTCAGTGGATCCTTTCTGTCTCTCTCATTCACTGCACCTCTTAATTGAATCCCTCACCACATTGCATCCTCTACTTTACTTCTCGTAGATGAACAGTTGTGTGATATAAAGACATTTCCACACTTTCCTGTAGATCACTGACCTGCTGGTTTCTGTCACGCTTCCCCACCAGGCTTAAAACAAGTTAAGGTCTTCATGTTTGCCCCAGCAGCCAGCCCAGTACCAATTTCTTTGGCACTTCTCTCTATACTAGAACTGACTTCCCTCTCTGTATCCCATCCCCTCTATGAACCCCTGAATTCTAGCCCTTTATGTAAGATGGTAATTGGCCCATGCAAGTCTTCACACTGAACAGAGTCAAGATAATGTCTGTGCATCTCATTCCTTCACATTTATCTCTAGGACAATTAATTGGGTGTCAGGGCTTCTCAGAATCACAACACAAGTTGAAAGAAACTGAAAGCAAAATGCAATTTTTCTATCCTTGCCTGGAAACCTGTGGAGTAATGCTGGGCTGCCCAGTCTCCAAGTTTGGAGGAGGCTGACACACTAGTCTGAGTATCCAAATGGGACGATTCATGGCCAGGGTCAGAATTGCTGGCTCCAGTTTAGGTTTTGTGAATGAAGATGTACTGCTCTCCATCTCCTGCCAGTAGAGGTGACTCAGCTGATTTGTTACATCAGATCAGTGAGTCAATATTAGGTGATGAAAAATGTAATTTTTAACTTCTCCTTGAGTGGAAATCTTGCTGGAGATATGCTGGAATCCTAAAAGCTTAAAGCATATAAAATCTACTTAGAGTCAAAATGTATTAAAGAAAGAGAAATGTACTAATTCTTCACATAGAACGTTGTCCAGACATTATGTCCATTCTCTGGGTATTGTAAATATCATTTTTTGTTTGTTTCCCTACCTTTCAAAGTAGGAGGATTATAGCGTTTCTTTAAAAGGATGGAGTCTTTTTCAAAGACCAATTGTAAGGAAGTCCAGAAATATCCAGAAAGTCGTCCAGGAATATTATCTTGTTGGTCCTTACTTGATTTTTAAGGTAAGAGGGTCCACTTAAATAAGGTTTGTGTGACCTTTGTTCTTACAGAGATGAGCAGGGCAGGTGCTGCCCTTCCCTCTGGGAACTTACAGTTCAGTAATAGAAACATCCAACAAAGGTGTCCTTTTGCTGACAGAAGCAGGGAGACCTGCAGGAGCAGAGAATAAGGAAGGCCACCTCACTGGAGGGACAAGAAGGCTTCTTCCTTGTGAAAATTCCATCTAAGCTGAGAACTGAAGGAGTGGAAGTTGGGCCCAGAGGGTGGCTAGAGATTGTTCTCATGGAAGGCAAGGCACCCACAGAGGTCCCAAAAGGAACAGAGAACTAGGCAATATTTGAGGGGTGGAAATAAGGCAGGATGGGTTGAAGGTAGGGAGTTAAAACAAATCAAAGTTGCCTTGGAGGCAGCCAGTGAAGAACAGTGTATGTATGTTAAAGGTATTCAAGTTTAGACTTTATCCTGTAGGCCAGTGGGAAGCCAGTTAAGGCTCTCAAAGGGGTACTTACCTCCACACATTTCCTTGCTGTCCTGACTTCCTCAATGAGTTGATGGACTAAAGGGCTCTCTGCTATAATGAGTTCTTGGCACTGCCTTTTATGGTGCTCTTTCTGTGTGGGAGCATCTCTGGAGGCATGGTGCACGCCATCTTGACGGTGACGCCATCTTGACGGTGACGCCATCTTGACGGTGACGCCATCTTGACGGTGACGCCATCTTGACGGTGACGCCATCTTGACGGTGACGCCATCTTGACGGTGACGCCATCTTGACGGTAACGCCCGGTGCATTGTGAGAGGCCTGAATCGCAAGAATGAACACGCATGCTCTGGGTGTTGATGTACTTAGGCAAAGCAGAGACAGGAAGCACTCTGGCGGGTGCACCAGTAATTTCACACAATACTGTAAAAGGCCCTCCGAGAGTGAGTTTGGGAGGAAAACCTAAACATTTTATTAAAGTTACAATGGAGAACTATTTCAAATGTCTTTTCACATTACGGGTGTCAACAGACAGTTCTCATTTTAGTGCCTGTGCCTATTATTAGATATCCTGGTTTCACTTCAAAGTTCTAGACATGACAGAGAAACTCAGTTAGTTAGGTGATGATTAGTTTAGCCGTTTCTGTTTTCATGCCACATGTAGAATGGCTCTGCCAAGTCAGAGAGTTTGCCCTGTGGGACTGCACATTATGGACAGTGCTAAAGGAAAAGAGGTGGATTTTGAAACCCATAACTTGGAGTGTCTGCTTAGCTCATGTCTTTTATTATATGGGAAGATGTGATAGCTTACTTTTTTTTTTTTTAAGCATTCCACACCAGTGTGGTTATATTATATTCATCACAGGAAGAGAATGTCATATAACTTTGCACAAAACTCTTTGACACCCTCAATAGATTTAGGAGACAGGTCAAGGCTGACTTTTTCCTTTTATTTATTCTTAGCTTACTTTTTCACATTTTTTTTTTATATTTACTTCCTTTTGTAGATTATACTGAGTGGGTATAATGTACCAGATTATATTTTCTAGCAGTCATATAATTCAAATTTTAAGTTGATCTGTGTAGTCGCATATATGTGACTTTATTTACTTGTAATTGAATTACTTTTCTACTGAGGTAATGTTGATTTACAAGATTATATGATTTGATTTAGGGATATAAGTTCACCCCTTTTCTGGTGTATGTTACCACATCATACCCACTACCACAACACCCATAGGCCTCAACTACATACTTTTTTTTAAATTTAAATATTTTATTTTATATAATTCTTATATCTTTTTTCATCTTTGCACAATGTATGCATTTTCATTTTGGTTATATTCCCCATACAATTGCACCCGCCCTTATTTTGATCTAGTCCTTCCTTTCCCCGCCTCTCCCTACCCCACCCCCCACCCAGTTTGTCTCTGGTTTATAGTTGCTTGTTGATTTTGATTTTTACTTTGTATTAATTAGGTTTTTTCCTGGTCCCTTATTTAGGTTTTCTAAATTCCTGCTGTGAGTGAGACCATCCGGTATTTTTCTTTTTCTTTCTGGCTTATTTCGCTGAGCATGATCCCTTCTAGCTCCATCCAGGTTGCTGCAAATTGCATGTGTTTATCTTTTTTGAATGCTGAGTAATATTCCATGGTGTATATGTACCACATCTTCTTGATCCAGTCATCTATTTTGGGGTATTTGGGTTGTTTCCATAGCTTAGCTATTGTAAATTGTGCTGCTATAAACATAGGCGTGCAGGTGTCCTTTGGAATTACTGTTTCTGTGTCCTTTGGGTAAATACCTAGGAGTGGGATTGCTGGATCATATGGAAGCTCTATGTTTAGTAGGTCCAGAAATCTCCACACAGCTCTCCATAGTGGTTGGACCAGTTTGCACTCCCACCAGCAATGCGGGAGAGTTCCTTTTTCTCCACATCTTCGCCAACATTTGTTGTTGCTAGTTTTTTTGATATGTGCCATTCTCACTGGTGTGAGATGGTATCTCATGGTAGTTTTGATTTGCATTTCCCTGATTACAAGTGATGTTGAACATTTTTTCATATGCCTGTTGGCCATTTGCATTTCTTCTTCAGAGAAGTTTCTTTTTAGCTCTTCTGCTCATTTGTTGACCGGATTATTTTCTTTGTTTTTGTTGAGTCTCATCAGCTCTTTGTAGATTTTTGTGATCAGTCCTTTATCATTAGTGTTGTGTGCAAAATGTTCTCCTAGTCGGTGGGGTTTCTCTTTGTTTTTGTTATTGTCTCTTTGGCTGTGCAGAAGCTCTTTAATTTGATGTAGTCCCAGCTGTTTATCTTTGCCTTCACTATCACTGCTTTGGGTGATGTGTCTGTAAAGATGTCTTTGATGTGCATGTCATGTAGTATTTCGCCTATATTTTCTTCTATGTATTTTATGGTTTCAGGTCTTATGTCTAGTTCTTTAATCCATTTTGAGTTGTTTTTTGTGCATGGTGTGAGGTAGTGGTCAAGCTTCATTCTTTTGCATGTAACGACCCAGTTTTCCCAGCACCATTTATTGAACAAACTTTCTTTGCTCCAATGCATAGTCTTTGCTCCTTTGTGAAATATTACTTGACCATAAATCTGTGGGTTTATTTCTGGATTTTCTATTCAATTCCATTGGTCTGTGTATCTGTTCTTGTGCCAATACCATGCAGTTTTGATAATTATGGCTTTGTAGTATAGTTTGAAGTGTGGGAGTGTGATGCCTCCATCCCCTTCTTTTTTTATCAGGAGAGCTTTGACTATTCGGGGTTTTTGGTGATTCCATATGAATTTCATCAATAATTGATCTATTTCTTCAAAGAATGTCATTGAAATTTTTATTGGAATAGCATTGAATCTGTATATTGCTTTTGGTAGGATGGCCATTTTGATAATGTTAATTCTTCCAATCCATGAGCAGGGGATGTCTTTCCATTTCTTTGTGTCTTCTTCTATTTCTTTTAACAGTGTTTTATAGTTTTCTTTGTGTAGGTCCTTTACCTCTTTTGTCAGATTTATTCCCAAGTATTTGATTTTTTTTGTTTCAATAATAAACAGGATTTTTTTTTATTTCTTCTTTTTCAGATTTATTGTTTGTGTATAGGAAGGCTTCTGACTTTTGCATGTTGATTTTGTATCCTGCCACTTTACTAAACTGATTGACTAGTTGAATTAGTTTTTCTGTGGAGTTTTTGTGGTTCTCTATGTATATTATTATATCATCTGCAAATAGTGATAGTTTAACTTCTTCTTTTCCTATTTGGATTCCTTGTATGTCTTTCTCTTGTCCTATTGCTCTGGCTAGGACTTCCAGTATTATACTGAAAAACAGTGGTGAAAGTGAACATCCTTGTCTTGTTCCAGATCTTAATGGAAATGCTTTCAGCTTTTTGCCATTGAGAATGATACTGGCTGTTGGCTTGTCATATATGGCCCTTATGATTCAACTATATACATCTTATACAAATAATGTTCATAGGGAGTTGTGACTTCTGTTGCCAATTTGGCTTAAGATTGCATGCGAAATGATCATTAATATTATTATAAAGATTATTGACTGGGCCTTTTTTCTTTCCCCTTCATTATATTCAAATAGTAAGAAAAGTTCTGGACAGCAAAAATATATATGTAAGTTCATGAAGCAGAGTTTGATGACTTGTTCCATTCTCAATTGGAGTTGGATGAGGCCAAGTCTCACTTGAGATGCCTTCATTATTCCACAGTAGAAGACCTTGTGTTGATAGCTGATGGGCGAGTCCCTGACAGGGCCAGGTAAGAGAAGGCTCTCTTTCAGGACTGTGCAGTGCCTGTGTTTCTGACAAGGCTGGCAGGGAATGTACAACTTGTCAGGACCCAGACGACTGTGAAGGTACTAAAACCTAAAGTGGAATATCCTACAGGTGGTCATCATCCACTGCCATGTTTTCTGAGCATTCTGTGATGACACAGGTCTAATTATGGTAGCTGTGACTTACCAAGACCTTAAAGCTATAGCTGTATTATATTAGTTATTTCACACATTTGTTCTTTTTTTTTAAAGATTTATTTATTTATTTGTACAACAACCAGATGTGCGGAAGGGTGAAAGGATTCACCAGAGACAGAGCGGGGAACAGAACAGGCAGAATGACCAAAATACACTGCTGAGGGGAGCAGCAGGAGAGACAGGAGAGGTCTGCCACGCCATATGGGACCCTTGCCGGCTGGCCGGGATCGAACAGGCACTGCAGAGGCTGCAGACAGCTTCGCAATGCTGTGCACAACTGCCTGCGCCACCAGGGGAGGCCCCACAATTGTTGATTTAACCTCCTAGTTGCGGTCTAAGATGTAATACCACCAAAACCCAGAGAAATCAATTAACTTGCCCGAAGTCACTCAGCTAGGAGGTAGTAGAGGCGAGTTCAAACATAGGCTCACTGGACTCCAAAGTTCATATTCCTTTTACATCCTTTCTTGCTCCTGCGCTTGAGGTCTGTGAGTTTTGTAGTAACAGCTCCCTTCTCCAGCCATGAGTGACTGAGCTCAGTCTCCTCTCCCCACTCCTGGTGTCGGGCCTGAGCCCTGCATCCTCTTGGATCCTTCCTGTGCCTTCTTTTTGGAACCACTGTAGCTCTAGAATCCTCTGAATGCATAAGTTTGCTCACAGAGGTCAAGACTAGTGCTCAAGTGACCAGCAATGATTCCTCTGTGCGTCTAGAACTGAGTTCCAGTGCCCCAAATGACAATAGGCAAAATGGCTGATCTGCCTAAAGATCGGAGCAGATGGCGGAGGGACTAACATGTCCATGTCAGTGTCTAGTCTGGCTACTTTTCTTGCCCCAAGTTCATCCCCAGAAAGCAGCTTAGTCATTCACCCAAGCCCAGCTATTCCATGCTCCAATTTAAGAGAGCAGCTTCTGAAAAATCTGACTCAACCACATGCAAAGAAGGATGCAGTTTTGAGCTGAGTAAGAAAAGATGAATCAAAGGACCTAATTCTTACAAGATACTGTTCATGCCTAATAAAATCTCTGAGCTAATCCAAGTCTGGCCTAGGAGCAGGAAGTCCCCAAATGATGGCTGGAGCTCAGGACAGGAGATGACTTACTGGTGACTTGCTGTGTTCTTTGCTAAAGATCCTGGCATTTCGGCTCCATTTGATCTTTGTGAGTCAGCTACTACTTAAGGGCGGGGAACTGGGGCCAGGGGGCATGGGTGGGCTCACTGGACAGGTCATTCCAGCACCACAGAGTACATTTATGTTTCAGGTAATTGTGTTTTGTTTCTCATGACCTTGAAGTTAAATTTCAGAGTCTTCCCAAAATTACTTGTGTGCATCAAACACAGATATTCCGAGTCTCTTTCTTTGATTTCTCATCCCTCAAATAAAACTTCATTCCTGATTTTTAAAAAACTGGTCTAAATAATTGTGTGCCCAAATGTGATTGTCACATCTCTGGATTTGTACCTAAAGTTCAAATCCGGAGTCTACTGCTTGCTAGCTTGAGTGCACCCCTATACACCTCAGTTCCCCACCCTCCAGTAAAATGGGAATAAAACAGTGCCAATCTCATCAATAAGTTAAGACAGTATCTCATACATGAAAAGCTCCCAGTGGTTATTGTCATTGTTATAGTTATTAAATTTTAAGAAAAGGCCTAGAAAAACTTGGCAGAATTACTTAGGAGTTATTCTTCAGCAGCTACCATGACCTGAAATAAATGGCAGAAATTGCATTATAAAATTGTTTTCTATTCCCAGTTGGGATTGTTTTCATATTACTTCCTTGGAGTTACAGTTTCTAATACAAAATCTGAATTCAGGAATTCATTTGCAATCGTCAGCCATGAGTTCAGAAAAAATGCATTTGGTGACGAGTATTACCATAAAAGCTTTTCTCTTTTTTTAAAAAATCTTTTTGGGGACCATGTGGGGTGGAGGAGAATGTCAACTTCACCCAGCCAAGCCCAGCAATGTAGAAATATGTTGGACCAAAAGCTCTTGATGGGAGAATCGCTATTTAACTTGAAATGTAATTTCAAAAATTTCAGTTTTGCTGCTTTGGTCTTCAACTATGTTCTCCAAGAGCATCAGAGCACTTTCCTTCTGGGGTTTTCATCTTCCAGCTCCATTTTTAGGAAATGAGCCAATACCAGAGCCCTCCCCCGCCATTCCCCCCCCCCCCCACCAACTTACCTTTAAGTAATAATACTTGGAAGTTTCTCAGCCATGTTTTGCCAAGCAGGAGGGTTTCTCATTTCTGAGCTAGGTTTATAATCCAAAGATTCATATCCTCGCATTCTCCCACCCCTGGGGCCTTCAAAGGAGGAGATGAAAGGGCCAGGGACCAGCTCTCCGTCTGTGGGTCACAGCGGGAGCCCATGTACTCAGGGTCTGACGGGCAAATGTCCTCTTCTAGCGAGAGGAAGTAAAAATGAAAATGCAAGCATGAGTTCATTTCTTCCTGGTGGCTTGCGACGTTTGCAACCTCACCGCCTTGCCGCATAAAGAAAGGAGGTCATTGAAGGAGGCCTGGGCCCAGGCATGTCATCCGGTGGGCGTTTTTGTTCTCCTCGGTTTGGTTTTTAACTAAGAGTGGGTAGCGGCTTTTTCTTTTCTCTTGAGAAATGTAGAAACAAAGGACCTTTGATTTAAAATTCAGACACCATGTATGTGGAATATAATCATTACCAAAATCAAAAAGTTTGACCAAAATACTTTTCTAACCTTTTGGAATTGCTTACTCTTGGCTGTTTAGAAGGTAGACCTGTTCCCCACAGAAGGAGGGTTTGGGTGGTGAGGGATGGCAGCAGCCGCATTCTGGGGTTCCCTGGGGTGGGAGGAATTGTGATTCTTCTCTCCACCCCCATTCTCCCTGTCAGATGCCCAAGGGAAATCCGTCTTAGAAAATCTGGAAGTGTAGCCAAGGCAGGACTTTCTTTCTCTGCACCAGAAGGGTTTAACTATTTATAATAAATAAACAGGAAACACAGATTCATGTTTCTTACTTTTCTCTTCCACTCGTGACGTGAGACAGCGCTTACCACTTTGGAGTAAAATTTTGCCTCCCCCTTTGCTCCTTAGTCAGCCTGGCAGTGCTACTGCCTCTGAGTGAGTGTTGCTGTGGAGACAAGACAGGGTGAGGGAGGTGGTGTGGGCTCCTCCGCCCCCCTGGGTGCCACACACTACCTGGTAAGATGGAGAGGCTTGTTGAACTGCCTCGTCCTTGAAGGTTAAAGCAAACACATCGGCTTTTCTTAGCATGGTTAATAATACTTACAAGAAAACATTTCTGGTTGGTCTTATATTTTAGAATTAATTTGTGCTTATTGTAGAAAAAAGTAAGAAAAAAAGAGTAAAGAAAAAAATATGTGAGTTGTAATTCTATCCACAACCTGCTTGGTTGTCTTTGATGCACACAGGTGCATGGAGGATAAATATTGGGTTTATATTTCGGTTGGTATATTTCTATCGCTGTTGTGACAACTTATCACAAATACAATAACTTAAAACAACACAAATTTATTATCTTACAGTTGTAGAGGTCAGAAGCCTACAATGTGTTGGCTATAGGACAAGTGTGTCTCCCTAAAATTCACCCACAATGTGATATTTGGAAATGGAAGCATTGGGAAGTAATTTGGGTTAGAATGTGGTTGGGAAGATGGGGCCCTCGTGATGGAATTAGTGCCCTTGGAAGAGAAGACACCGGAGAGATGGATCTCTGCCGTGTAGACACAGGGAGAAGGTGGTTGTCTGCAAGCTCGAGTCCTCACCCTGCTGACACCTTGCTTCCAGAACTGTAAGAAAATTCATTTCTGTTGTTGAAGCCACCTAGCACATGGTATTTTGTTAAGGCAGCTCAAGTAGACTGAGGTTGTGTTTTTTCTCAGCTAAAATCAAGGTATTGGCAAAGCTGCATTCCTTCTGGAGAGAGTCCATTTCCTTCCCTCCTCCAGTCCCAGAGGCTGTCTGCATTCTTGACTTGTGGCTCTTTCCACCATCTTCAAAGCCAGCAGTGTAGCATCTTCAAATAGCTCTTCCAGCCTCACAATCATATTAACACCAAAACCTTGCAGAAATCCTCTGGTGAGAAAATTTATCTCTCTCTCTCTTAAAGATTTCTTTAACCCAGTGTTTCCCAAATGTTTTTGACCAATGACTTTGTTGGCAGCATTGAGTACTAGCTTCCAAAGCTAGGGTATAGGACACAATTCTAGAAACACAGTTTGGAATCATCCCAGACAAATGAAGCTGTGTACCCTCAAACACCTTTATAAGCTTAAGGCTAAAAGGACTCAAGAGGGAAACATTGGAACAAAATGATTTTGAAGTAAACTCGAAAGATTTTCTACCCTCCATTCAGAATTCTGACCTTGCTTTGCGTTGTTGGTTTCTCATGTCATTTGTAGGACTCAACGTTGCACCAACTCCCTGCTCTGTCAATGTCAGGTTTCAACCTTTGGTCAAGGCCAACAGAGGTCTGCCTCAGGTCTGCATGATGATTCCTAGGGACAGTTTCTGGGGTCCTTCAAGAGAGCTGGTGTGTAGTGAGGCCACTTTGAGCTCTCTTCAGCGATTCAGTCACTCACCAGGTGAATACTCCTATAAGAGATGGGGAAGTGGAGAGGGAAACTTTGGGTGCTGGAAGTGCTGGCTGAGATGTATGCCAGTGAGCTCCAAAGATCACTACCACTGTTTGGAATTCTAAAAGGGTCTGTCCTCAGAGCCAAGAAAATTCGAAGGGCCCTACAGGGAGCAGACAAGGAGACATATAAACTTCCCAGGCTTCTGGGCACAGACATTCGCATCACGTTCATGCAGGATTCCCTGTGTTCCAAGCAGTGGTGGTGTCCGCAGTGGGGAAGAACACTAGTTTTTTCACATCCTGATTGAGAGAACCATTGGCTGCATACTAGGTCCTTCTGGAATGTTGGGTGTGAAACAGCCCCTCCAGCTTTTCAGCAGTCGGTGTCCTGTTCCTCAGAAAGCATAGAATTGCTGTGTGTGGTTTGAGGCCTACTGGGGACAGAGAAACCTGACCAACTTGACTTCCCTTGATACCAGCCAGACTGGCCACCACAAGGCCAGGCATGGGGCACAGTGTGACCTTTATGTGGGGGCCTATGACAGCTTGCTGATGTCCTGTCCTGGCTTGGTTATTTGAAGCCTCATTATCTCTCGAGAGTTCTCAGTCACCATCTCTTCCCAAGCAGCCCATCCACGCCTAGGCCTAGGCCTGTCTGTCTTTCCTGGTACTCTTGTGACCTCTAGTGGTTATATCCAGTAAAACCTACTCCAGAGATAGGTTTTGATTTTGTGGGAATATAAAGAAGACGCAAGCAGAAAATATGTTTCATGTTTAAAGCATCGCTTCTCTACAGTGTTTTAAAAACCACTTCCCACATAATCCTTAAGTGTGATGGCCACATGCCTTTCTTCTTAATCAATAAGAGTTGATCTTCCCAAGAAGAGCAAAATGGTTGAGCTAGAAGGAGCCTCTAAGACAACCTCTTCCCAAATTCTCTTTGACAGCTGGGGAAATTGAGACTTGGAGAACTTAAGCAACCAGCCCAAGGTTGCAGTGAGGACATTCAGCGATTATCATCATCACACAGCTAGTTCATGTAAGCACAGGAGTTAAAACTCGGGCTTCCTGAACACCAGAGGGCTTTCCAACGCCCACATAAAGGAGCTATGCCCCAAATATACCCCTCACCACCCAGAGACCCCAATTCACTTGTGATTGCAGCTACATCAGGCCTTTGCCAATTTGGGAGTCGGACGGAGAAAGAGGAGTTGCCTTCAAGGGCTCACATGAGTTTAACCTTTCTGGCAGTTTCCAAACTCTTGGACATGAATGGCCCCATTTATTTTTGTGTATCTTCACATACCTTGTACACAGGCTCTAGCTGTGTCTCCCTCAAAGGTGTGGTAGGAAAAGCATGGCTGTGGCCCCCAAAGACACAGCTCAGAAGTACATTTGGGACTCTGTGGCAATAAAGCCCATCCCTTTTGGGGCCAGAATCAGGGCCAGGCATTTCCCCAGTGGGAGGCATGATGTGGCTCTGGGCCTGGTCTCTGTATCCTAATTATTTCCTACAGGGCGTTTCAAACACTAAAACCTCACCTTTCTCCAGGCTGGAAAAGTCTTTTCTACAGCAATGAAGCTGGCTTTGCTGACATTCATTCCTTCAGGTCTGGGGGTCTCAAACCCAAAAGCTTTCAGGACCCTGGCAGGTAAGGTAAAAAATGAATCTGGCCAGCGTCAGATGAGGGTGAGCTGGGAAGGACAGGCCTAGTTCTCATCCAAAGTTTTGACAGTATGATGGTGGCCGTGCCAAAGACCTATGCACATCACCTGACAACAGGGAGCCTCTGACCTAGAGCAAAGAACCTGGTGAGGACACCTCCGTGCACGGCCTGCCTGTGGCTGACCCCTAGCTCACTTACCTGGGAAAAGCAGGTCTCTAAGGCTTGAAGGCTCTGCCACCTCTGGCAGTCTGACCTATGCTCTGTGATGGGGTGCACGTCCCCAGATCAGCTGGGCCCAGTGTCTGTATTGTCTGCCTGACGTGTGTTTGAAAATGCCTGACAGGCCTCTTTAGTCTACCTGCCTTTTTAGCACTGGTTTCTTGAGCTCTTTGTTGGATGGTTTGTGACATTGTCCTTAAATGCTTTGACCTCTGTGATAAAATGACCTGCACTCCACCAGCAATCCAGGCCCATTCTCTCTGCCTTTTTTGTTTGTTTTTTTGCCAGTTTTCTGTTCTTTCTGAAAGCAGTCACAAGCAGACAAGCTTAGAAAGGGTGTTCTCTTCGTGTTGTTTCAGGGAAAATAGAGAAAGTCAAACCTCCTTCATCCCCCACTCCTGAAGGCCCCAGCTTGCAGCCTGACTTAACCCCCGAAGAGGCTGCCGGATCCCAGCGGCCCAAGAATCTGATGCAGACCCTCATGGAAGACTATGAGACTCACAAATCTAAAAGGCGCGAGAGAATGGATGATAGTAGTGTAAGTTTTTCCTCCTTTCCTCTTTCCCACCTGTAAGGGCGTCCGGTGTCCACGCAGACATGGATGTTAAGTGGTTGTGTGGCCGGCGTCGTGGCTCCATAACTGTTTGCAAATGTGTGGTTTAATGTGCCTGGTGTTGGGTTTGGGTTGTCGTCTTCACTCTTAAAGACCTTGATCCTGCAAGGAGGTCCTGTTGCTGCCAACTCGAGCGTGAGCCTGCTTGCAAGGCTGTTAGGTGTGTAGAAAACACAGGGGCAACGGGGAAGAAGGACAGAAGCATCAAGAAATCTTCCCAGGCACCAGGGAGCTGATTTCTACCCCCTGCCTTGCTCTGTAGAGATGTTATTTCTCTAGAGAACACGCAGATGCTGTTCCTTCAGGGCCTACTATCAATGTGACATAGTACCCCAAAGACTAAATGCCTTTGGGCCTGTTACCAAGCCCCTGCGTTCAGTTTGGCAGGAAAGAACCATTTCAAATGAGAGTTAAAAACCACGCAGCTGCCCTGCTACCTTCAACTGCAAGGACTTTGCTCATGACAGTCACATGACAAGGCTGGTATCTGTTCTGTGGTTTCTTTCCCCAAAGGGGACTTCTATTGTCCCTGAGGACCGCCTGGCCTCAGTCCCTTACCCGCATTCCACCTCGAGCACAATAGCTTGGGGAGGATGAAGATGCTACCCAGCTTCCCCAGGACACTCTGGCTTCATGCCTGTTGTCCTGGTGTCATTCTTCATTAAAAATGAACAATGATGTAAAATATAGATAAATAATTTAAAAAAAAAAAGATCCCCTGTTTGCATGATAAATTATTTGATCACCTTAGACTTGAATGCTGTGGGGCTCACAGCAGGCATCCTACACCCACTCACTGCCTTCCACATCTGAAATTGAAAGCAGACTTGGAAATACATTACTTTCAATATGCAGTGGTATAGAAAGAACACAGGCAAACATGTCTACAGCCTTCTGGTGGTCCCCTTGGCAACCCCCCACCTCTCCCTCCGGTTTGCACCTAAACTACCTGGAACACTGGCAGGTCGGAGAGTTTCTGGACTGTTCCCCACATTGGACAGTGGGTTGGGACCTGGCTCTTGGTGGCTGCAGGGCATTTCCACTGCAGAGCTCCTGTCCTGAACCCTTGGAGCCTTTTCTGCCCACTTGAGCCATCTTTCACAGCCCCCTTAAAAAGCAGATTTTACCTGTGGGCATTTTCTGGAGCCTGTGATCATTTTGCAGCTCAGTGTTATAAATGGTGTGTTTTCTCCAGAGATGCCCATACACCACACACCAGCAAGTGAGCTGTGTGGGCCTTTAGTGTCAAGCTGCAAGAGTTAACAGACAAAATTACACACAGCAGTGAAGAGCCTGCTCTTACCCATGTCATAGGCAGAGGCCGGAAGCCTCCTTCGTGCATACTCCAAAACCCAGGCAGCCAGCTAGCAAATGCCAGCCAGCCGGGATTTCCCCTTGGCATTAAGCAAGTGACTGGAAATCGGTGTTTTCATGCCCCGATTGCTCCACTTACGCAATGGAGTGGCAGCCTCTCGCCATTTTTCTCAAGTAAATAAACATTTCAGATCAGGAAGAACAGCTGTTAATATCCCCAAACCCTGAATTCAAGGTCAAGTGGCTTGCACTGTGGATGATATTACAGAGAAGCAAGATTGTTGTCAGTGAAAATTTTTAGGAACAGAGCAAAAAATATTTGATCTATTATATCGTCTTTTAAGAGACCCAAATCTGAAAGAAAAAGAAAAAGAAAACTCTAGTCAGATTGCTTCTAAAGCAAATCCATGCCCAGAGCCATCTGCTCCCCCATCTCTTAGCCCTTTTCAGTCAGGGGAATCTTTCCTGTTGTATCTGCACCAATTACTGAAGAATATGTTGAAGTCTCTGCATAGGAATGCACACGCCTTTTTTCCTGCTAGCTGACCTGTGGCCCTTCTCCATTTTTTCCCCTCTTACCAGAAGCAGAATCAAAGGGAGCAGATGGATTTGCTTGGAGTTTGAGTTGTGGAGCTGGCTCCCAGCCCCTTGAGGCCCTGGTGCACAATTCTGGGGCAGAATGTGGCTTCGTAGATTCGCCACCTGGAGAGCCTCAGATGACTCACATGGCTCCAGTAACACCCCAGCACCTCCACCTGCCAGTATTCCTTCCCCAAAGTCACTTGTCCTCACCATGTGTCCCCCAGGGCCAGACTGAATTTGCCCACCGGAAGTAGCGAGCTCTTTGGAAATTGAAGGCAAAGGGTTCTTATTGCTGTGCTTCTCAAAAGGGAGGCAGACTTAAAATGGGGTTAATTGGGATGAATGTACAGTGATACTTTAAACACAAAGTTATTAATGTGTGAAGGAAAGAAGAAAGAGAAGTCAGATGAAACCATGCCTGCCAATTGATGAATAACGTTTGCCGACCTACTTGAGAAAAATATCTTTGCCATCAAAGCAGGGGCAATGTTCCCCGCACCCCAGAGCAGTCATGCACTCTGGAATCCTAGTCTCCACTCAGGGACCTCCAATTTTTCCACTTTTTAACAGCATTTGGTGGACTTTTTCATGCTGCTGAGATGTCCCTCTCTCCTGCTGGAAACAAGGAGAGGATCTTGGCAGGAGATGGAGTGTTAAATTATGAACCTCTCTGTGGAAACATTTGCCCAGTTGTCTCTGTGTTGGTGACATGAAGTCATCGGTGACTCTTCTGCTCATGTTCAATTGTTTAAAAAAGTTGATGACAAGAAACTGATAAAGCCGCTTTTCTCAAAAAGAGCCTCAAACAGCCATTCTGGTTGCTGGCTCAGAACATGAGCAGGGCATCCCCTCAGTAGCCACAGTCCTCGCCCACTGGGCTGGCTTTCTTGTTCTGCATGGCATAGTCACTAAGGCCTGTCTCCATGCTTAAGGCTTCAGCCAGGCCCCATTTATCAGTGGGTCCCTGGGCTAATTTTTGGGTAAGGACAGTGTTATTCCCCACCCCATTTCCTCCATATCCTGGACTGTCACATTAACCAGCCCATTCAGGGCCTTTGTGAGAATTCCAAAAAGGCTTATTTTTCCTCGGTGGGGACCCAGGCTTGCACCAGTCACATAGTTGTTGAGCACGCACTGCACACCCAGCTACAGTCCTGCGCTGACTGTGGTTTTCTCTATCTAGAAATGTTGTCTTACTTGGAAATGTCCTTTATCTGGGCCCGATGCCTTCTCTGATCAGTCATGCAATTTGGAACAGACTAATGAATTATAGTTTCCCACAGGCTTTCTCAGTGCCTTGCAAAGGAAGGTGATTGGTCTATGGTGACCAATGCCCCAAACCAATAAATTCTCCCACAGTTCTAAGCAGTGTAAAAATGCAAGGCCATTTCCACAGCTCTGGAGGGGTTCCCTAAAGTCAGTCCTTCTACCTCATTTCCCTTAGCCAGGCCATTTTCCCCCGGAGCTTTTTCCTTGCGGAGGTTTTTAGTCACCCTCAGGAAGGAAAGGGTTGTTTTAGTTCCTCCATGACCACTCTGCTCTCAAGAACTTACCCAGTCCCCAAGACTGTGATGATGGAGGTTGTGTGGTCTTACTAGGTTGTGCCACCCTTGGGTCAGCTTCAGACACTCTGCCTCCACAAACCTGGCATTCAAACCAGCTCCTGTCTGTGGGAAGGATCATTTTTTCATGAGCCAATACCCTCTAAGTCTGTTTTGGGGCTCAGAGAACCCTGCGGGATTTGCCTACAACTGCCTATAGATTCTAGCAAATCCCAAATGCCCAACAAGGACCTTGTTTGTGGGCCTCTGGTTACACACAGGGAGGAAAGACTGGTGTCAATTCATACATAGAAAATGGAAGCAGCCAACCTTGGATTAACAAAGGATGGGCTTATCTGATATTTTTATTAATGAATCATAGTGAATATACTTGCTCCAAAAGATACAAACCTTTGAATAAATGAATATCAGATGAACCGGTCTTGGTGTGGGTGTGTGATGGTTTCCTGATGTTACTACCTCTCCGCCACTCCCCGCGTGGGGCTGGTTCCCAGCGGGGGGCATTCTGTGAGTGTGTCTGCCATGCACTAACCCTGGTCTTTTCCCTCTCTGCCAGTACACCTCTAAGTTACTGTCTTGCAAGGTGACTTCCGAGGTACTTTTCAACTTGTTTGTCTTGGTCTTCCTGCATGCCTGGCCCAGGTGCATGCTGTTGTGGTTTGCCATTTCCTGTTGGGTTTAAGTGGAAAGACAAGAAAGCAGTTTGTCTCATATTTATTTCATCCTGCTTGTTCTGAACTGGGGGGACTGTCATGGGCCGTCGGAGTATGCACAATGAGACTCGCTGCTGTGCTTTGTTGTGCGGTGGGCGTGGGCAGACCTGGCCCGGCTCACAGGTCTGGAAGATGTTTGGACCAGAGGGCACAACTGGTGGACACTGACAGCACATGTACTCTGGCCTGGTTACATACAGTGCTGTCCCAAAGGAGGACTGGACTGTTGATCCTAACCAGTCCTTCATTTTCCTTCACAAATCCAGAATGCTCCATTACACAGCACTAGGGTTAGTTATTCCAGAAGTGAACCATTCCAAACACCACCCCCCCCTTTGCCCAGTTTTTAAACTTGTATTTTTGTCTTGGCTGCTTCAAGCACAATGTTTCTCTTTACCCCCACCCCATTTTCTGGGTTTTTTTTGCTATAAGAAAGCACATGCATTTAAAATTTTTTATTTCCACTGCATTGTATTATTTTTAGTTTAAAAGAATTATTTCAAATATACGGAATTACAGATCTTTCATTCCTTTGCTCAGTGAACAACTGAGAACCTACTACGTGTCAAGCACTTTTCTAGATTCCAAGACTATAGCAGTCAACAAAACAAAGTCCCTGATGTCACAGAGTTGGTACTCAATTGTTCCAATAATATGACATCATATAAAAATAAAACCATCTATACAGGTTTCTCATTGTTATCACTTCATGCTATTGTCTTTATATTTTGTAAAGAAATTGATATTGCAACTGCAACTCAAGCCCTCTTGTTACTTCTCCCAGTTCCCATTTCTCTGTTTCTAGAGTGGTAACTATGCTGTTCATCATTTCCATGCATGTTTTTATATTTACATGTTTCTATACAGAAGTGTATATGTTTATATACAGAAATTGTTTTGACTTTGCATGTTTTGAAACTTACTATAATGGTATCATATATTATCCTCAACTCCTTTCTGTGTGCTGTCTGCACTGTGTTTAGATGTGTCCATGTTGATACATCTAGTTCTAAATCACTGCTGTATAATATTCCCTTGGACTGTATCATTATTTATTCATCCTCCTAGTATGGAAATGTAGGTTGTTTCCTACCCCCCACCCCCGCTCCTGCAACCCCCATTACAAACAATACTTCAGTGATTGTTTAATTATATCTCTGTGTACCTTTGGAAGAATTTGCTTCTCTATATCTAGAAATAGAAGCACTGGTTATAGAGTCTATACTTCCTCATACTCACTACATATTGTAAATTATTCTTCAGATGGGTTCTGCTGCTAACCTATAGCATCATATGTTTTTAAAATCTCCCTCTTCAGCAGAAGAATTATAGTTAACTATCCATGTGAGCTACTGATTACCAGGAATTTTCTTTCATAAGGTATAAAAGAAAATCAAGAATATCACATACCTTCCTCAATGTCTTATCTAGGGGATGACAGTTGGAAATGAGACTCTAAATCATTCTTTTGAATAAACATAGTTAAGAATATGAAAATCTGTTCAAATATAACCAAGGAAGATAAAACTAGGTCTAGTTTGTCTCCAGTTGAAGAAAAATTAAGGAAATAAAATACTAGCAAATATTATTTTACATGTATCTTTTATTTCACTTTTCCCAAATAAAAGTGCCTGTGTTGTTTGCTACTTAGTATTTAGCAATCTACTTGAATTGCCTATGCATTAGAGAGAAATAATAACATTACAGACTTGAGCAAAGAGAATTGATCTTCCCTCCACCAGAACTTATATTTGTGAATGTGATGAAACCTGAGATCAGGCCTATTATTTTTTTGTTTCTCTCCATTTCTTTGCACAGTGTTTATCACCCTTTCTGATACTCCAGTCTCCTTATAGCCACTGAACAGCAGTGTAGCTTAGTGTTGCCCAGAAGCCTGGGGCAACTCCCCTCTCAGAGTTCTAGGTTCAGATCTTCACTTTCTCCTGCTGAGCACCATTGGTAGAGTTACTTAGCCTCCCTGTGTTTCAGCTTCTTCCTATTTAAAATGAAGTAATAATAATAGGAAACCCATAAAATAGTAATGAGGATTTAAACAGTAAGTGATTCTTAGAACCCCTGAGGCATTGTTGTTTATTGTTTTGTTGTTGTTGTTGTTGTTGTTGTTTGCATGGGGGGCAGGGGGTTGGATCAGAAAAGAAAGGACTGGATTTTAGGAAATAAAAAGCTCTGGATTTGCTAGTGATTTGCTCTTATATGTGTGTGTGTGCGCACATGTGCGTGCACACACACACACACACACATACACTACTCTGAATTAACTCTGAAGCAGTTGCTCATTCATATACCTTCCCCAAGGACTTGGCATTTGAATTTTTAAAAAGCCAGTTCAGGACAGCTTCACCCTGAACCAGTCCTAGATCATATGCCTTGTGAACCCAAAGACAGCTTCGTAACAAGGTCACTGACTATTTTGGTAATGATCCATTTCATGTTCTTGGCTGTGCCATTCCTTAAAGCCTTATATTTCATCAGAAATACAGACTGTGTTAAGTGGTCATACAAACTATGGGAATGAAAATTAAAAAGGGGGACTCATGATTGGCATAATTACTTTATTTGGTCTGTAAAAAGAAGATTTCTGTACCCAAGCTTTGCTAAATGTTCCACAGTTTTAAATATGTTTCTCTGACCATCATACTTTTTGTGAGTAAGCTCCATGGGGAGAGAGAGTCTTCTTTCCTTGACATTTTGCCTGACACTTGGTAGGAATCCAATAAAATCTGTGAGATGATGGATGGGTGAATTGTAACATGGGTTCCTGAAGGAGAGAGTAAATGAAATCTGTTCAGGATGTTTGACAATTACAATAGGGCTTAAGTAAAAGATAAGGACTTCTGAAAAAGATGGGAACCACTTTTTCAGAACCTTATGGATTTAGAACTTTGGCTTTTTGTAGACCTTTCTGTTTGTCTCTATGCTCTGCAAGGCAAACAGATGGCCATATTAGACATCGTATCTCTCCTTATTAATAAAAAATGCCTTATGTTTGAATAATGCTTTAGAGTTTATAAGCCCCTTCACACTGGCTGAAATAATAATCATCAGAAATCTTCCTCTGCACCCAGAACTAGGCTGAGTGCTTTAGATGCATTGCCTTATTCTGTCCTTAGGTCAACTCTATACTGCAGTGTTTATTATTCCCACTTTACATATAAGGGGACTGAGACACAGGCAAGAGTAACTTTCCCAAAGTCACAGTCATTCAGATTTAAATCTAGACTTGCCTGAACTTCAGCATCTCCCTGTCTTCTAAGAAAGCCTATAAAGCAGATCAGGTACTGTCCATTTTACACATAACATAAGTTGAGTCACAGATCCCATAAACAATAGTGGGGTACTCCAGAAACTCAACTGGAAGTGAAGCTCAGGACTGCATGCCCAAGCACCTTGTCTCAGTACCATGTTACCACACGTTGACCAGAGAATCCTGACTGTACCAGACTTGCAAGCACGCTGCCCTGAAGACTTCCTATTCTAGACACTGTGTAAGTGATGTGGCACACTTACACACGAGACACTTAATGGTCTGTGTGCTTAATAATGAACATTCACTCAGCAGTCAGGACTGAGGCATCCTGCATGTTGGCCCAGCTGTGCCTGCTCGGAGGACTGAGGAAGGCTTTCCAGGGAGAAGAAAGCACACAGAAGCTCTGGGAAGTCCATTTATGTGTCTGAGTTGCAGGATTTGGACCCAGCCCTTTAATCTACAAAATCTGCCTACATCTGAACCCCCACCACTGAGTGCTACACCTCCTTACTTCTCAGGAGTTGTCCTTGCCAAAGTGATTGCTCTTAGGAGAAGCCAAGCTTGGTTCTGCTGGACTTTTCAAAGTCAGAATCTGCACATCCCAAACAAATGCCACAATGATTTAATTGGTTGGCATGCATGGACTTGCTTTTGGTGCCGTGTCATGAACTTGAGCCTTTTCTCATTTGCTGGCAACCTAAATGTCATTCACATGGATCTCACCTTGATCAAACTAAAGTTGGAGACAATTGGCTAAGGTTTCTCCTTAGGAGTCCACAGGCTAGTCCGTGACCCAGAGGGAAGGAGTCCTATGCAGATGTTGACACTCCATCTTTGATATTATCAACCTTTTGTTTTACTTAGGAGCACCTGTGGCCCAAAAGTTGCATCAAAGTGCTCAGATTGCTTCTTATTGGCCCAAAAATCTATTTTTTTTCACTTTATGTATCTTTGACGTTTATACCAAAGTAGATTTTCATGTTATAAAAATATGGTCATAGTTTATATAGATCCACAAAGCCTGATGGATTGAATCCATAGTGGTTCAGTTGTCTGGAATGATTTTCTGGTTTGCTCGTTTACAGAGAGACTAAGATAATCTATAGCTGTACTGTCCAATATGGTTCCATGAGGATATTTAAAATAAAATTAATTAAGATTAATATGTAGCATCTCAGCCACACTAGCCCTATGCCACATGGCTACCATATTGGATGGTGCAAATATAGGATAGTTCCCTCAGTCAGTGCAGATCTGTGGCACATAGATGTCTGCTTTGTTACCTAAAACCTTGCTGCAGAGTCAGCAGGTCTGCACAAAGAAAATTGCAGAACATTTCAGGAAGTCACTCTTTATTGAAAATTGTTGATCAAATAGCAAATGAATGATGGCTATGAGATGAATGCAAACCCAGAACCCTTCCACCCTACCATCTTTCCCTATCTCCTACCTCTCAACCTTACCAGACAGTTACTTTCCCTTCTCATTAGATGCTGTTGAAAGAGGGAGAGGAGGAAAGAAACAGAGAACCAATATCCATGAACCCTGCCTAATTTTTCTTCCTCTCTTTTTAGGTCCTTGAGGCCACACGGGTTAATCGAAGAAAGAGTGCACTGGCCTTGCGCTGGGAGGCAGGGATCTACGCCAACCAGGAGGAAGAGGACAATGAATAATAAACTTCCTTCCACCCAGGAAGCGTCTTTGGTGCTTGGGTTACCAAGAAACCAAAACATCAACACATCAAAGCATTTTAATGGAATATTTATTAAAGTGCAAACAAACTCAGCAATCCTTATGTAGACCAGCAGCTGCAATATACAATGATGAAAAATAAAATGAAAAGAGAAGTGCACCCATCAAACTCTTACCTCCCAAGAGTCAAAAGAGAAAGGGATTTTTTGTGACTCAAACAATTGCCTGGTTTTGGACCAATCCACAATTGATCCAAAAGGACAAAGAAGTGACAAGCAAATCCACATGGCTGCTACAGGCAGAAGCGAGACCAGTCTTGCTGGGTGATGAGGAAGAACAGTGGCGATGGGGCCATTACAGAGCAGGGGCCCATGAGCTGTGCTATCTGGGCCCAGGCTACTTCTCTGCACCGGTTTCCCACCCATCGCCCCCAGCATCACAGGTGTTGGGTTAACTCCATTTACTCCAGCAGCCATAAAGTGAATAACATTTTTTTTGTCTATATTTGCCCAGAAGAGGCCATTATGATTCCATTTCTCTTACATTGAATTGTTTTTAATTGGGAGCAATTAATGATCGCAACACATAAAACACACATTTTTAAGACAATATGTTATATTGCAAACACAATCTATTCTACATTAGGAGGTTGAGAAAGGGGGAGAAAGCCAAACCAAATGGATTATTTTAGCTTTAGGATCTCGTCTGCTTATAATATTGACTGATCTGCAATTTATGAGAACACATTTTCAGTTATGTTTCTTCATATGAAAACTATTTAGTGGGCAACAACTATTTTTATGATGGGATGGGGGAATATATACATGTATAAAATCTGTACACATTGAACAGCTTGGTTCAAGATGGTAGGGGTATTTTTAGAAAGGCAATTAATTGAAAAAGGGTGAACTCTGCCTTAGAGAGATAGACAGCAAGAAATAAACAGGTGTTTATAACTATATTTTATACTATAAAGTGGACTTTAGAGGTAGTAAGGGAGAATGATAGATTATTTTGGATCAGTTAGAAATGACACATTAAGGAAAGGTCATGAAGGTAAAGATGAAGGGAGAAAGTGAGAGAATAAAGGAATCAAGAGATATTATTTTTGTTGAGCAACCAGTGTTTTTCAGGATTATACAGAGAAAAATATAGAATAGAACTCTAGGCTTGGAATCAGCTACAAATCCTAAAGACTGTGTGTGTGTGTGTGTGTGTGTGTGTGTGTGTAAAAGTGTGCATGTGCACGGGTGTCTGTGTTTGTGATGTGTATGTGCTCACAAGTAAGGGTCTGTGTGTGAAGATAAAAATTCCAGAATGATCATGGGACAAGGGTGTACAGTTATTTCCTCCAGAGCTGTTTTCCAGCATTAGGAGTAAGTGAGAATTTCTTTTTTATGAAAAGGGATATAGAGGCACTGAGCTGATGCAGTATTTGCTATATTAAATTGACGTAACATGGTATTTGCATGAGTCACAGTTGCAAAGTTTTGAGCAGTTTTGTAATTGACATGTAGGGAAGTATCATATTTATTCTCATGCTTTGTATTCATGCTTAGTATACTATAGAAGAAGCCAGCTGTATTCTTTCTGTCATTTAAAGCAATATGACCAGGGTATTCAATAATCGGGTGCCCTTAATTTCTGGATGAGAAAAAATTTTCTGTTTTCTGGCCATTGGCCATGAGAAAAAAAAAAACTGACCAGCCATTCCCTTTCTCCCCCTTTGTTTTAAAACAGAGGTTTTAAAAAAGCAATAATCAAGTCAGACCTCACTAAAATTCATTTTTGTTTTTATATTGTATGTCACAAGCTCTAATATGTTATTCTGACAAGTAGCAATTTCACAAGATTTGTATGTAATGTTATGCACATTATCTTTGCTCTTTTTTGACTAGTGCTGACTTTAGGGGAAGTCTTTATTCATAGACAAGTGGTGGGCACAAAATAAAAATGGAATTGTCTGATAACTTTCAAGGATTCTTGAAAACTGCGAAGGGAACCTTTAGCTTGAAGCCAAATTCTACAAATGGGCTGTTGGCACCATATTTATGTAGTTCATACTCATAGGTAGTCTGAATGAATCTTCAACAAAATGGACTAGCCACTGGAGACACAAAGTAAATTAAGATCCCTGCCACAAGAAATTCATTTTTCCAGTGGAGGAGGCTAACATGGAGACAGGCATTCCCAGGAGGATGAGATGAATGTTAGATTAGAGCTCCTGACAGCTAGGTGGAAACGACCAGGAAGGATACTTTCCCTGAGGATTTCCAAGTTTCCAAGAATCAGACAGGCAGGGTGGCAGCCTCATGCGGTCCCAGGCATGCAAGGATGGCTGGAGAAGAGAGTGATGTAGTCTAATGCACAAAAAACAAAAGTGCTTAATGTTCTTTGCACTGGCAATGGATCTAGTAGAGACCCTAGACGTGATATTGATGTGATATGGACAAACTCCCCCTCTCTCTCACCAGAGGAAACTGTTCAGGACTCTGCTGAAGTTTTTTGTTCTGTTTTGAAGGAAACCATGTACTTATCTTACATCTACCTTTGAGAAGAGAATCTCAGTGAATGAGAGTCTAGCAGGCAAAACAAAGGACTTGCATTAGATGCAGACAAGTTGATTGGACCAGAGCACTGACTGCATAGACTCAGGGAGCCCAGGTCCTCTGGTCCAGGCTCCACGTGGAGGTAAGGCAACAGATGCAGAGTTTTGTCACCCTTGCACAGTCACAGAGCTGCTTAACTGCGGCACCTACATCTCTGACCTCTGCCTGTTCCCTTATATTGCCTTCGGGAAGAATAACTGCTATTCCTCGCTCCACTCACTCATAATCCCATTACAATATAAATTTCAGTTGCCTTGGAAGAGCCAGATTTTCTCTGCACTTTCTTGAGATTTTTATTCATTCAAAAAACCTGGGGCCACTGCTTTGTACATAGCACTGTGCTAGGCTCTGGGACCCCAAATGAATCCCTTTAACTTTCCGAAAACACAACAGACCCAAGGAGGAAAGTCACTCCTGCCTAATCCAGTTGCGAGGAAAAGGCTAGTGAAAAACTTTCCTTGGATGCTTGTCCCTGCCCCCAAATAGCACGCGAGCTTGTTAATCTCAACTCTAACAAATGTTTAGATTCTGTAGCTGTTAAAAGCTTTCCTGAGAGTATTTCATTCCGCAGTGTTTAGAGATGCTCACTTTCCTCTGGAGCTGATGAACTACTGACTTGCCTTGGCTTTTTCATGCAGAGATTATGGAAACAGGGTTTGTCAGTGGCAGGAGGCCAGGCTGCGTTCTGCTGGGATGACGCAATGCAATTTCCTTGCCTCTTTACACCCATGCATGCTGCCTGCCCTCGACAGTAACATATAAGCAGTATATATAAATCAGTGTCACATATATACACAACACGCACACACTCATATAAAGCGTAACAAGGAACGCTGAAATAGTGCTGACTCTTGTCTCTGAAGACAAACATTTTTTTCCAACTAAAGAATGGATGTAATTAAACTATGTATTGAAAAAAATAAAATAGCCTAAATGTTTAGAGATGGTGACTATATCCAGTTTTAGTGACAGAACCAACTTCCTGAATTTTAAGCCTTCAGTGAGTGAGCTGCCAATTTTGATTTTGTGTTGCTCTTTACCCAGATGATTTTTTTTTGGAGGAGGAGGGGGGAAAAAGCAGCAATCCTGTGTTTGCAAATTATGCTCTGTATCTGGCTCTCTTGTGTATGTTAACCACTTAAATGTTATTATCCTGCTTCAGTTTTATAGTGATTGTGAGGCATTCAATGCAAGTATACAATTATTTTCTCATTAAAAACTCGGTGTGTGTGTTTTCATAAAGATGGCTCCTTGGCAGTGGGGCTGGGGGAGAGGTCGGGACACTGGCAGGTCAAACGGTGGTGCCCTGGGCCTCTGGTGTGTGTGGCAGGATCCGCTTTTTGCACACGTGGAACCCAGAAAGCCAGGGTGGGTGTGGGGCATTGCTGTCGGGCTGCCCCCATGCCTGTTCTGTGTCCTGTCCCCAGCTGCACTGGCCAGCACCCAGAAAGTCCCGCAGGACCCACAGAAACCATACAACTGCCTCTCAATGAGGCAGGGAGACAAAAAGCACAAATGGTAAAAGTGAGGTTTGACTTCTGTCTCTAAACTTTTTTTTTTAAGATTTATTTATATATATAAGCCAGAGTTGGGGGGCGGGGGAGGTGAGAAGATTTACCAGAGACAGAGAGGGGAGCAGAACAGGCAGGTCTACTGAAATACACTGCTGAGGGGAGCAGCGGGAGAGGCAGGAGAGGTCTGCTGTGCCATGTGGGTAGCTCCCTGGACGGCTGGGGATCAAACTCATGCTGCAGAGGCTGCGGATTGCTTCGCAGTGCTTGATAGTGCAGAGACTTTAGCCCCTGCACCACCAGGGAGGCTGTCTCTTTAAACTCTTATTTGTAATTCCATTTCTGGCACCTGTGATTGGTTCTCCTCTGAAGATCCGGGCATTCCAGACACCATATGGAGGTCAGGTAAACGGGGAAGCTTCTTTCACAATCTCCTGCCCTCCTCGGTTTCCTCATCCCTCCAGCCCCCCTCAATCTCCTGTCTATACCTCAGCCCCCCACTCTGGTGCCCTGATCTGTCCTTACCCCTCCTCTCCTTCCCCTAAGACCTCTTTTCTCCATGTGTCCCCATTTATGTGACTTCTACCAGCCCCCCTTCCTCCCTAACCTGCAACCATATCTTCCTGTTCTGAGTATCTGGGGGTCCTTCTGAACCCCATCATATGTGACATCTTCAAGCTCTATTTGGGAGAGTTTTATCTAATCTGGGGTGCGGGGATAGACAGCTCCCTTTTGTAAGTCTGTTAAGTGTGGGTAACTGATGAATCACTGAGACTGGCAACCCTTCCCGTGATTTCTGTGAATCTAATCTGTTTCTAACAACTCCATGGGGTGCACTGTGATCGCCCTTGTGCATGTCAGAAAACTTATGTAAGGGAACTCGTAATTTAAACTTGAACCCTGGGCCTCCCAGGTGGGCACAAGGGGCTAAGCACAGTGCTTGAAGCTATCCTTAGCCTCTGCAGCACGAATTTGATCCCTGACTGGCCAAGGAGCAAACCACATGGCGCAGCAGACCTCTCCTGTCTCACCTCTCTTCTCCCCTCAGCAGTGTATTTCAGTAGATCTGCCTGTTCTGTTCTCCACTCTATCTCTGGTGAATCCTCTCACCACCCCCCCACCTCTGGCCTGTACCCCAGTGTATGCATAAATAAATAAATCTTTAAAGGAAAAAAAAAAGCAAAAAACTTGAACCTGGGCACTTCTGACTCAAGGTGTCGCTCTTCGTCCCTCCTCCACAGCTACAATTGGGCCACCTCACATTCAGGGGCCAGGGGTCCAACAGACCTGATGTATGAGATCTGGCTTCCAGACTCTTCTCCCACTGTGCTCCCAGGCTGCAACAGGGGCCCATGTCTGGCGGGCTAGCAGGGGCGGCAAAGAATTGTCTTCGTTGGCATCAACACCCTCTGGGTTCTTGGAGGTCAGTTCTCCTGAAAAGCAGTGGAGATGCTGACACTGACTAAGGACCCCCATTGCCATAAAGGAGCACAAAGTGACTACAGTGCAGCAATGAAAATGTGCCCAAGTTGAATTGCAATGGTCATACAATTGTGCATTTGCTGCAACGTCATTGCACACTTAACATGGCACAACCTGTTACGTGTGGATTAAGCTGTGCAGGAGAGAGAGAGAGAGAAAGAGGAAATACGGAGCCAAGATAAGCATCCAGGAGGCCACACTGATTAGGTTGAGAGGAAGGGAAAGAGCTTCCCACCTGCTGGAGGCCCCACTAACCACCTAGAAGCAGAGATAGTTTGCTTTCTGGTGGTAGGGGTAGGGGCGGGGGGGTGGGCGGGGGGGGCCTGCTGTGGAGTCAATGTCTGGCTTTCTTTCCCTCTGTCATCACAACTAGTATTTGGGGTTTTAGGCATCCAGGAGAGTCAGGGCACAAAGGACAAAGATTGGGGGCAGGTCTGCAGGCCTCATTCTTCAGTGTCGGTGGGGAGTGGGCACCGCTGGCCAGCAGCCCAGGTCCCTCTCCCAAGGTGTCATTGGTGGCAAAGAGACGATCACCATGGGGAGCACAGGTTACCCTGGAACATTGCTCATCTAGTTATGGGGTTCCTGGGTCCTAGCGGGTAGAGCCTATACACTGCCCTTCACAGAAGCCACACAAAACTTAGAATCTGATTGCTAAAGCACAGAAAAGAGATGGGGAATGGAAACGGAGAACTCAACATTCATGTAGTGTCCTGAGCACAGGATGGGGCCTGGGGGTGTCCCCCAGGGGCCACGCAGGCACCATCTCCTTGTGGCTGGGAGCATTCAGGGACTTTATGCCCGAGAAAAGTTTGCATGATACAAATTTTTTTTTTAATCACACCAGGGTAGTCATCTCAGTGTCAGTTAACCTTGAGGCAAGAGTTCCCCAATCTTTGTTCCCCTGGATGGAGGGTGCTTAACACCTGGGGTGGCCCTGGTGCTACCTGGAGAATCGAAGTTCCCCCCCTTTGCTTTTTTCCCCCTGCCCACCACTCACACAGCACTGTCCCTCTGGTGTCAGCTGAAAGCGATGAGCACCTGTGAGCCCGGTTCTGGAACCCGAGCAGCTTCTCAGCATCACCTGGCAGGCTCGTTAAACATAGACTTGGGTCCCAGGGTTTCTGGCTCTGGGTGCAGCCCAAGAATTTTCTAACCAGTTCCCTGGTTAGATGTTGCTGCTGCTGCTGCTGTTGCTGCTGGTTCAGGGGCTTCCCCTTGAGACTTACTGGTCTGGAAGGTGAGAAATGAGCAGATTCTGGATGTACCCCTTATGTCTGAAAACTGGGGAGTTTATACAGGACCTACAAGTTGGAGGTATGGTCACGTGTGCTTCTGGGCTGCTTTGAGTGGGGGTTGGGAAGGTGTTTTGTGTGTTCGCGTGGGTCTTGGCGAAGCAGAACTTTCAGGATCTCCAGGGAGGCTCCTCTGGCTGGGACTGGGAAGGTGCAAAAGAAGATGAACAGGGAAAGGTCAAGGGATTAGTTTGACCATGAAAATTTTCTTTGTGTAAGGTGAGAGCAAAATCAGACCTCAAAAATGTGAATTTGGTTGTATAATTTGTGGCAAGATCTAAATAGAAGAAGTAATTCTTATTGGGGCGGAGAGCACGTCTCAATCCTGACTTCATTTGAATCACCTGGAGGGCTCTGGCCCGCGGATTCCCTAGGTGTTGGTTGGAATCCAGCCATGACTGTGCATTAAGGCATGACATGGACTCTAACATGCAACGTGCCTTGACCACACTGTCTAGTGCTGTGGTTTTGAGCCCTGCCAGCACTGCACATCTGGATGACTTTTTGAGATATTGGCACTTGGGTCTCAACTCCAGAGATTCTGGGTTATTTCCTTTAAAAGGGGCTCAAATGTGTGTCAGCAGCCTGTGTTGAGAGTCACTAGCCTCGTGGAGATATGGCTTTGCTTCATGTTCTGACTTCTGAAAATTCTTGGGGACAACATAAAAGTGAAAAGAGCAAAAGACCTGGAAAACCAAACCAGCCCCTCTTATTGGTCCCAGGAGACAGAGGGCAGTGTTGGGGGGTTGGGGGGGCTGGCAAAGGGCCTGTACTATTTCTGCTCTGATGCCCTCAGCTCATCCCCCTTCTAGAAAGCCTCCCAGCTCTGGCTCACAGCGGCCCAGCTGCAAGCCTTTTGGGTGAAGTGAAGGATAAACACGCTGGGGGGTTGTAGAGGCAGGCACGACCCAGGCCATTCTTTTTGTTTGTATGTAAATAAGAAATCATTTATGTGATAAATATTTTAAAGTGAAATCAATCCCCAAAAGATACAAATTACAAACTTAAGTAAACAATATTTAAAATATGGCTAAATTGAGACAGAGAAGTTATAGTAGAATAGTGATTCCCAAAGATGGTTCTGGCTGGAACACTGAAAAATACTTTAATTTTAGTTAAAAACTATTTACTCTCTAATCATGCAGGTGATACTGACATTCCATTTACAGAAGCGATCAAAACTTTAAAACACACTTATGTCAGTCTTTTAAATTGAGTCTTATGAAAAGTGTTTAGTGAAAGTCAAAAAGATTCCAGAATCTCATCAGTGGAGGGTCAAAAATTGCTAGGAGCAGGCCTCTCTGGTGGCGCAGGTGGTTAAGCGCAGCTCTGTGAAGCTGTCTGCAGCCTCTGCAGTGCAGGTTCAATCCCCGCCAGCTGTGGAGATACCCACATGGCAAGGGAGACCTCTCCTGTCTCCCCCGCTGCTCCCCTCAGCAGTGTGTTTCAGTCCGTCTGCCTGTTCTGTTCCCCACTCTGTCTCTGGTGAATGAATCCTCTCACCCTCCCGCACATCTGACCTGTACCCGGTTCTTGTATAAATAAATAAATCTTTAGAAAAAAATTGCTAGGAGCTCACAAAGAGAGACTTAAGGGAAAATTTCCAGGATGAGTACGCATGCTACAGATATCCCTCATTGATAAGGGGGAGGGTGAAGCCGAGCTCTGTTTTCAATTGACTTTAAAATGTTTTGTCTGCAAGTATGAAATGTGTCCACTAGGCGGCAGTAGTCCCTAAAGTGAAAGCAACTCCCACAGTCTTGCGCCTTCCTGGGGCGTCAGGAGAACGTTCCCCACCTTTCACACAGACAGAAATCCACTAAGATTTACCAAAACTGCCACAGTGACAAGCAGCATACATGAAGGTCAGAGGCGGCGCTTTACTTACATTTACATTTCAATGGAAAACTGTTGCCACCAGGTGGCAGCAGACATCGCCCTTCTAGCAATAATGGTTCTTTTTTTTTTTGTTTCTTTTGCATGCACAGCTCCACTGACTCTGTGGGTGTGCCTGTCACTATCCTGACTATCATTTATTGAAAGACCCTTCTATGTATTAAGTGCACATATATTCATGAATCAATTTCTTTGTCTTTTATTTTGTGTCTAGTCCTGCATTAATACTACACTGTCTTAATACTGTCACATCATAATAAACCTTGAAAATTGATAGAGAAATCCCTCCCACCTTGTCCAAGCTTCTTTGAACCTTTATACTTGCATATAAATTAGAATTTTTTATTAGAATTGCAATAAATTTATAAATCAATTTGGCAATAATGGTTCTTAAGGGCTAGCTCTGTCTAGGCTGAGCCAGTCACAAGGATGATGCATTCAATTCTTACAACATCTCTTTGAGCTGCCTACTATTCGTGTCATCTCCATTTTACAAGTGGGAAAAATCACGCTTAAAGTTGGTAACTTGCTCCAGGTGCTATGACCAGTAGTGAAAGTAAGTCAAAACCCAGGCTGTCTGCCCTAAAACTGGTGCTCTTACCCTTAAACTTGCTCATGAACTTGATACAAGCAAGCAAACCTCCAGTCTTGGTCCTGGGCCCATTGTTTTCTGTCAGACCAACACAGACAAGGCCGTGAGAGAGAGAAGACTATTGACAGCTCGAAATTCAGGTCTGTACGGTAAAGCAGCCAGGGAATGGTCATGTGGGTGGGGCATTGACAGTCTGTGCTGGAAGCTGGCACTGTTGCTAAGAGCCAACACAACCTAAAGTTCTGGTTCATTCCCAGTGCATCCCTGAGTGCATAGGCACGAGATCTGCCTTCTAAGGTATCACAAATGCTTGAGTTATGCAAATGTCCAGGGTTCTAGCTCCCCAACCTGCATCATCTGTTTTCTTTGGCTCTTTTCATGTTACGAACACACATGCATGCGTGCAAGCGCAGATTATGGAATCACTCCAATTCTAGGTGTCTGTTTCTGTATTGGGTAGAGGAAAATTTAATTGTCAAGAAGAGCCCCAATAATTAATTCAGTGGCTGAAAGAAGATAGTTTATTTCTCACATTACAGTCCAAGGGGAGCATTCAATGTCTGAGGGCAGATTAGTTTTAAGAGGCTACAGCTCTTTCCATCCTTTCATCCTTTCCCTCTATCACTCCCCTCCCCCCCACACACACACATCTGTTGTCATGGGGATGGTCCAGCTTTAGGAAACAGTAAGATGCAGTAAAACCATTTACTGAAAGCCTAGGTGTGCTGGTCCCCTGGGTCTGCTGGACCTGCGGCTTCCCTTAATTAACTAAGATTGGCTTCTAGAGGTTAGGAAATAGCAATTCTAGAATTTCTACCACCATCACAGAAGCTGGAAGGAAACAACTCAAAGGAAGCCTAAAGGAATAAGCCGAAAAACTTGATGGAGGGGGCACATCTTCCGCATTACACAGTCCATGCAGAGCCTGTGCCTTTGCAGTTACAGCAGCCCCCATATGGGAAGGGAGTTTCTGCCCTGGCGGAGAAGAGGAACGCAGGGCTCCTGAATGCTCCTGTAAAACCCTTGGGATTGATCAGGATGGTCCTGGTCTCTTCACACGGAAGATGACAGGCCTGAGCGAGCACAAGGGCTATGGAAATCCCTGCACTTACACATGCCCTGCACGTCCTGGGAATGGGTGGCTGCAGCACAGAGGCTCATGGGAGGTTTTGTCTGGACTCTGGAGCCACAAGGACAAGCCCTCAGATTCAAAGAGCCTGACTAGTTGGGATGTCTCTCCCAGGGCCCCGGAGGAGGGTTTCCGGAGCCTTCAGCGTCAGCAGCTGTTTGTCCTTATGCTGGTTACTGACTCTGAGAGCAAGATGAGCCCAAAGAAGATGCCAGTGGTGCTGACTATGTGTGCTGCTTGTCCGGGTCAGCTCAGCTGGTCTGGAATGACTGCTCATCTCCAGCACTGCTGAAGCAGGGCACTGACCCTGAGCCAACTCTCCAGAAGGTATTAACTAAAGATAAAGGACATTCTGTAACCACCACTGGGGAGTTGTTTGGGGAAAGATGTACCAGCCCCAGGCAAAGCTTAGTCATAATAATTGGATTCATGATATGCATCTGGCTTTGGTGCAGCCTGGGGGAAATGTGGGGGAGTTGACACTGAAGGCCCTGTTGCTGGAATGGGCCTAGAGCCCCAGTTCATTGTATAAGACCCCACCTTTGGGCTTGGAGCTGCGGGTGCTGCTGGCTCACTGGTGGTGGGGTATATATAGCCTGTGAGCCCCACTGATGGGAGCACAAAGCAGTGGGCGCCTGAGAGCCCAGGTTCCATGGTGGCTGTGTTGTGCCCTTGACCTGTAACAGGCTGAGAGTAAACTGAGCCCTTTTGGCGGTAGAATATTTAGGGCCATTGATGTGTTATTAGCACACATCTAGACATCCCTCAAACTTCCATTGCTGCAAAGCTTGGTCTTTGGCAATCCCTGGGTCACCTGAAATGGTGAGGGCTCTTGGCTCTAACTTTCTGGGCTCTTTGAACGCTGTCAGAGGGAATGTAGGTGATCTCAACCCTTGTCTGCAGGAGAGGCCAAAGCATACAGTCCTGAGGGCAGCTGGAGGAAAGAGCTGGTTACCTGCCCTCTGACACCCTCCTTTCCAGCTCCATGATCAGGAGACTCACCCCAGTTCCAAATGAGCCATCATCAAAGTGGAGGAAAATAAGTCTGGGGAGCAAGCGAGTAGGGATGACATGGGTACAGGGGGTTAAATGAAAGAGTGGGGTCAGTATCCCCCAAATGGTAAGGTAGACTTTTCTCACAGGCCCAGAGTGGGCCTCTGGTCACCCTGATGTGGGAACTAGAGGTCAGTTCAGGTCCCGGGAGGCTGGGAGGTCTATTACCATTCCTTAAGGAATGCAGACCAACCAAAGGTTTCATTTATTTGTGGAATATAAATAACCAAAGAAAATACCTACGGTAAAGCAAAGCAAAACAATTCTTGGACTTTGTGAAAAATATACTGACTACCAGAGGGAGTGGGGACAGGGGGAGGGTGGGGACAGGAAAGAAGGGGATAGAACATTGGCAGGAGTGTTTTGGTGGCGGGTGAGTGAAGCATGTGCACCTATGGAGGTATGAAAATGTTATATAGACATGTAAATGACTGACAAATTAATAAGAATAAGGAATGCATATTGTTTTGGGCTAGGAGTGAAGGCCCTGAAAGCTAGAATCTTCTGTCCTTGCCTACACCCTTCCCTCTTCCAGGAAAGGAAGAAAAAATCTTCACATCCTAAGCTTATGCCCTTTTCCCAACCAAAGGAGCATTATCTGCTCCCCCTTTATTTTTTAAAAAGATTTTTATTTATTTATGCATACAAGAACTGGGGTACAGGCCAGAGCTGTGGAGGGTGAGAGGATTCACCAGAGACAGAGTGGGGAACAGAACAGGCAGACTGATGAAATACACTGCTGAGGGGAGCAGCGGGCGAGACAGGAGAGGTCTGCTGCACCATGTGGGTTGCTCCCTGGCCAGGGAATGAACCCCCACTGCAGAGGCTGCGGATAGCTTCACAGCGCTGGGCTCAACCCGCTGCACCACCAGGGAGGCCCTGCTCCCCCTTTAATGACCCAGAAGAAAGTAGGTTTGAGGGTCTCATCCAATTCTATGTTTATCAGTAAAAGTTCTCTAAGAAACTCATTTCTGAGCTCTAAGAAGCTCAGAGGTCACCCCTCTCATCTGTCACGTGAAGTCTCCCCCTCGGTTTCCTTGACATCCCAGGTCCCCAAACACAGGATAGCCCTGGTCCTCTCTGTTACTCTTTAGAATTTACAACCATGTCAGTTCTCCATTCCTAGGTTATTAAAGTGTTTATTTTTCCTTCGATAGTCTAGTTCATGCTGTTCTGATTACCCCTCCGGGCCGAGACAAACCCAGAGGGTATGGAATGATTTTATTGGCAGGCCTTCCAAAGTACGCAACTGCTGGATCTCATTTAACATAGGTCCTGGTTACAGGTCAGGGAGCAGAGCGAGATCTCCTGCAGGGACTCAATCACCTGCATGGAGTGAGAGGGGACAGCAGGGGGCGCCATAGGCCATGGGGACGGGTGAACAGCACCCAGGCGGCTGCTGATGGAAGAGGGATGCAGTCAGAGATCCAAGGGGATCTGGAATGTCCATTATGCAAACCTACCTAACTTAGAGATGTAACTATGGAGGTGAAATTCACAAAACACCACGAGCCATGTTAAAGTGAGCAAGGCAGCACTTATAGTACATTCACCACGTGGTGCAACCAACACCTCCATCCAGTTCTGGAACATTTCATCATCCCGAAAAGCAATCCCACGCTCATGACGCAGTCTCTCCCCATGCCTCCTCTTCCCTGGCAGTCATGGGTTCTGACTGCGGCCTTGCCTGCCGGGGCATTTCGTGTGAATGGAATCATGTACCACGTGACCTTGGTGCTGGTTTCTTCCTGCATTACATTTGCAAGTTTCTTCCGAGCTGCTGTATCAGCATGCCCCTCCTGGTTAAGTGTGATGGTACACCAGTGTGTGCCTGGCCAGGCTTTGTTTATCCGCGTCTCCCTCCAAGGCCCTTGGCTGTTTCCACCTTCTGGCTCTGTGAGGGGTTCAGTCGTGAACACGCAGGGACATGTGGGTCCCCTGTCTTCAGCTCCTTGGGACATACACCTAGGAGTGGAGTGAGGGGTCATGAGTTCATTCTGTTTAGCCTCATACATACCCTTGCCTCCTCCCCCCACACCAGAAGGTGGCCTTTAGAAAGCTGACTGGGAGAACATCAGTGAGCTGGGAGAACCAGCCCCCTGCAAAGAGGGGGTGTGCCCCAAACTACGGGGCCCTCAGATTCAAAGGGGGCTCTCAAGGAGCTTGTTCTGTGTTCTCTGGAGCTTGGGGTACATGGGGTATTGAGAGGAGCCATGCCTGAGCATTTCCAAGGGCTCCTGGTCTTTGGTGGAGATTTCCCTCTGGGTGTGTGTAGAGGAAGCTGCATGCACCACCTCCCCCACCCCCCGCAGAAACTGTGGGTGCAGGGAAGGCCCCTCGTTCAAGAGAGGTAGTATGAGGTTTCCTTGCAACCTGTCCACAAGGGCCTCCCGGAGAGGGGAAGGGACTGCAGGAGGAGGCAGAGGGATGGGAAGCATCTGCCTGGGCCAAAGGGAGGTCCCAGTGATGAGAGGTGAGTCTCCAAAACCAGGAAAGAGACAGTGCAGGCATTTAATTCCTTCTCTCCTGTCTCCTCCCTCCTCCCAGCCATCACCTGCCCTAATCATAGCGAGGCCTGAGACTCTTCTAGGCAAATTGGGGAGAGATCTAGAAGCTCAAGGTGGGAGATCAGCTAGCCCACCCACCACCCACCTCTTCCCACAGTTACCCAGAGCTGAGGAGGAAGAAGTTTAACCTTTGAATGAAATAGGACTTTTTAAAAATGACACTGGAAAGGATGATTAAGTTCCAAACTGACCTTGTGTTTGTTTTATGACTTAGCATGGCCAGGAGTGCATTTTAGTCCTATGAGTGGTCAGGAAAGGGAGAGGTTGTCCATTAATTTCATCCATAGCTGTAAAGGGAAAAACAGAACCACTTATGATTGTATGCTGTTCAAAGCGTTTCCTTAATTACAAAGCATGTGGGGGCCTCCCTGGTGGCCTAGGGGTAAAGTCTCAGCACTGTCACCATTACTGCTGGATCCAGCCAGGGAGCTGACCCACATGGCGCAGCAGACCTCTCCTATCTCACCCGCTGCTCCCTCAGCAGTGTATGTTTCAGTAGCTCTGTCTGTTCTGCTCCCCACTCTGTCTCTGGTGAACTCTCTCACCCCTGGCACCTCTGGCCTACATCCCAGTTCTTCTATGCAAAAAAAAAAAAAAAATATATATATATATATATATATATCTCAAAGCATGTGGCCTGTTTATCTGTCCCCTTATATATAATAAAGAACAAAGCATGTGGCCTGTTTATCTGTCCCCTTTGCCCCAGGACAAAGTCTGACTTGGGTGAGATAGACATTCCATACCTAGAAAAGCTCTCACTTCTCTGGGTAAAAGACTATTTACTTGCTAATCACACTACACCAGCCCCGCTGGGTCAGCTGGGTCTTGGGGCTGTTGGACTGAAGGGGAGCGCCTCTGTGCCCTTCCTAGGGTGGCCTGCAGGGGGACTTTTCCTCCCTGCACCTCCCTTCCCTCTTCAGGACAACAGGATTGACTTTCTTTGAACCAAGGAAGGAAAGTGGGGCAGAAAGTTCCCGAGTAAACTTGTTGAAATGGCATAACTTCTCCAAAACGAGTGAGCCATTCCCCATGCCTTTGTGCAAGTGCTTGGACACTGATGGGTTTTTTTTTTTCCGTAAAAAATATCTACAGGGGCCTCCCTGGTGGCGCAAGGGGTTAAGCACCACACTATGAAGTAATCTGCAGCCTCAGCCTCAGCAGCACAAGTTGATCCCCAGGCCAGCCAGGGAGCAACCCATGTGGCGAGCAGACCTCTCCTGTCTCGCCCTCTGCTCCCCTCAGCAGTGTATTCAGTCTGCCTGTTCTGTTCCTCACTCTCTCTTGTGAATCCTCTCACCCCCTGCACTGCTGGTCTGTACCCCAGTTCTTTATGCATAAATATTTTTTTTTTAAAAATCTACAGAGAAAATCGACGAAATGTGGACCACCTACACTGATCTCACAGGAACGTGGGGATGGCCGGGCAACTCTCCTGCCTGCCTGTGACTACACAGCTGCCTCTATTTTCCTCTTTTTCCTCATAAACCTGTCCTTGTAAAATGTAAAAAAAGAAAGTGGGGAGAGCCTGCCTGGATCGTGATTGCATCAGCATTCCTGCCTCGGAATCCCCCGGAGGACTTGCTACAGCGGACTCCCTGGACTCACACCCAGACACCCCCAACCCCATTTCAAAGTCTGTAGGTCTGGATGGGGCTAGAGATTTCATTTCTGACTTGTTGCCAGGGGGCACTCTGTCTTCAGGTCCACGGAGCACACTCGAAAACCTTTGAGCCAGGGCAGGGCAGGGATGCTGGGACACCACGCATCCCGGGATGGTTAGCATCGCCAAGCCTGCTGGTGTGGTCTGTGCGCTCCAAACACTGAGCGACCGTGGGTGAAGCAGGGAGACGTCTGTTAGGGGGAGGCACCAGTCAAGGTGCCTACTACAAGTGTAGTGTCAGGAAGGCACAGAGCAGGTTTTCTATGACCCTATGCTGACAGGTGAAGGCAGAGTCCTGGACCCCTTGGTGCCTTTTCAGGCTTTTATTGGGATTTATCAGGTACACGGCAGGCAGGGGTGCTGGGGGGCTGGGAGGCTAGCAGGCCTTCCAGCCCCCAGCAAGTCTTCACTCTATCTGGGCTCTCCGGCCTTCTCTTGTGGTCTTGTTCTCTCTCTCTGGCTGATTCTGTTTCACTCTCTTGCTTCTTCTCTTTCTGCTTTCTGGTTCTGTTCAGCTCTCCCCTCCTGTTCTCCTTGTTCTGGGTCCTGTGATGTTGCCCTTAAAAGCCCAGTCTCAGCCCAGGTGAACCCACCTACATATGCCCACACCCTACTCCAGGTGCCCGCCATCAGGCATGCGTTCAGGGCCACAGGAATCCATCATTAATCCTAATGGCGGGAGGGCAGAAAAGCCTGACGATCATTTACCCTACAACAAGCCCTCCAGGGGAGTCCAGTACCTACCCTCGAGCAGCTGGGCCTGGAGCTTGCCAAGAGACACGGGCCATTTAGGCAGAAAGCGGCCCTTGCCCCCTCAGTGGCAGAGGCTGTCTTTGGGGACCAACAAAGTTTCTCTCCTTAACCACACTCCAGCCAGGCCTCTTCTCTTGGGCAAAAACATCATTTCTAATAGTTCAAGGCCATATCCCTGAGAAAAGCCTTGTCCTCCTTCCTTAAAATGCCTTCCTGAGAAAGGTTAAGGTGCCGACAGAATTTACTATTTATTCCAGCAACACCTGAAGAAGACAGGGCCCGGGCCTCTTGGCCTGTGGGAGGTTAGGAGCCTAATTCGCTAAGCGCCTCTTAGCAAACCCAGGTGGGTTTCACAGAGGCCAATCCCACCCTCCCCTCTTTCTGTAATTTCTCATTTCCCCAAATCTACTGGATGTCTGTCTGCCCCCTCCTCCTCACCTCCTCCTCATTCTCCCTTTAAATATGTCCAGTCACCTCCGTGCAAATCAAAGTCACCCAGTCTCCTCTGTGCAAATCAAAGTTGCTCAGTCACCTCTGTGCACATCAAAGCCTGGTTCCCTTCAGGCTCCTTCCTGCTGCAATAGCACAGCATGTGATGCAACTCTGTCCTCTCCCTTCAGTGTCCAGCTTTATTTATCTTTGACAGGACATTTAATATTATATGGAGGCCACTCCTGCTTCCCCTTCCATGGGAGTAAACATTGGACTAGTTCTTCTCAAATCCAAGGGGAGGGGAGGGCAGCCAAAGAGGCTTTTAAAGATGTTGGTGGTGTCTGTAAGAAGCTGGACTAGATAATTGCTCAGTAAAGAAGCTGCCCTGTGAGGGGGCACCTCAGTGGGGAAATGACACCACAGAAGAGCCCAGAAAAGCTCCCAGCCTGTTGGGCCGCTTCTGGGCATGCGCCCTGGGGTTACATTCCAACTGTGGTGTGGGCTCTCAGCTTTCTCCTCCAGGAAATAGTGAGCTTATCATTAGTCAGAATCTAACGCTTTTTGTCTATTATGGTGCCTCAGGGCCAGTGTGGTGAGGCCCTGGTTTTTGGGAAGGGCTAGCCATGATTTTAGTCACCTGTTCAAACAGGGCTGGGACAGCTCATCCTACAGGCTGCCAATTTCTTTCACCTAAGCTGCCTCAAACCTTCTCACAAAGGACCCCAGTACTAGAGCAGCAGCTGAGGACTGAGTTCCTCATCTGCAGAAGTTCATGGAACCTAAGTCTGTCCACACCAAGCCTGCAGACCCAGAGCTAGGTCAGTGTAAGGCATCAAGGGAATAGATGCCTGAAATACACTCACAGGCATCACAGAAAGAGCTGCCTAAGCTCCCAGGATGCCCTTCCTACCCTGCAGCTGAAGAGCAGGGAGTATACCAGGGGCGGGGGTGGGGGGTGGGGAGTGAGTGAGAAGACCACGCCCCTTCCTCCAGTCACAAAGGTATAAATCAAGATTGTGCTGGGCTCAGTAGGTTTGTGGATCTGAATATAGCTTCAAGTGCCAAGAACTGGAATGAAATTGCTTGGTGTGGGGGGTAACTAAAAAATTAGGAATTGGGGCTAAGCTGACACAGGGGAGCCTACTCCCTAGCAGAGACAGAGCAGAAATGACAGTGAATGAGAACAACCCTCAGGTCCCCATCACCACCCAACAGGGCTTATTATCACCTCATTTTTCTACTGGGATATCTGTGGTGCTGAGAGTTAAGTAACTCGGCCAAGATCATATCTGCCAAAGTTCAGGAAAGATTGAAGTGCAATTTGTAGTAGCCCCATGGGGAGGCCTCACTGGGGTTGGAAGGCTGGGAGACCCTATGGTGACCTGCCTAATACAAGGTTACAAAGTGCTAAAATGGCTGACACCAGCAGGAGAAGTTAGCTCCAGGGAGAAAAGTTAGCTCCAGTCCTGGGCTAAGTCAGAGAAAGTCAGAGTCCTGGGAGATGTGACAGCTGAAAGGGAATTGGAGCCCTTTGCTGCAGCCAGTTTGACAGCTCAGGGGGTTGGAGAGATGTGTGAGTGTGTTGAGAAACAGATTTTTCTGGTCTAATGCTCCTGGCAGAAGCAGCATTTTGGAAAGAGGTATAAGGATTCAAAACCAGCTCCCCACCCCAAGCCTTCAAGCTCTACCACAGGCAACACTAGATCCTTAGCCCCACCCAGGCATGGGAATGTGACCCAGGCCTGAGGACAGGGCCAGGCCTCTGTGGCAAAGGCACTCTAGCAGCTTGGTGGTGGTCATTAGGTGCTGACCTGAACGTGCTAACCCTGACTTGGCCTGCCCTTGGCTGAAAAGATTTCTGAACTGTCTCTTGGAATCTGGGTTTTAAACCCATGTTCAAGAAATAGCAACTCCAGAATGAAGAATGTGGATTCTAGACAATGAGCATGTGTAGAGGTTTGTAATCAGGGGAGTGGCCCGTGCAACCTCTTGTACTATTTTTTTTTTTTTTTTGCTCCTTCTGGTCTGTGACTCCATATCACCCCAGTTCTCCTTTTTCCTAGTGTTTTTCACTGCCTCTTCCCTCTATCCCTTCTATTCTAAGTAAGAATTAGGAATTTTACATTTTTCTAATCCTTAGAGATTTCTCTACTAAGTAAACTGGGAATTTTCAGGACTCATTTGGGATCCTGTTTCTCTCTTCTCTGCATGGGTAAGGTCCTCCTTCCTCATCCTCATGACCCATGTAAATTCCTATTTCTAGATCAGAACTTGTCTGCTTGTTAGTTCATTCATGTCTCACAACGAACTGTATATCACAAGCATCTAAAACTCAGTATCCCTCAAACTGTTCTTGTAAATTCCTTCAGTAAATCCTATTCATTCTGTCTCCAAACTATCTATCAATTGTACCCACTTTTTCTCCACCTCTTTTGCTCCCTCCCTGGTTTGAGCTAACACTGTCTCTCCCACAGAACTTGCCCTGGCCATTTCTTTCCTGATATTGCCTGTTAACCTGCCCCTCAAACTCAATTCTCCATATAACAGCTGGACTAATCTCATTCAACTGCAAATCAAATCATTTTAGTCCCATATGTAAATCCCTCAATGCGATTTATTGTATTCAGGGTGAATCAGTAATGCACCGTGACCAGGCCCCTATGTACCTTGTCAGCCACTGAATTTAGCCAGTAGCTTACTCA